>NC_092152.1:22960704-23110779 GCF_045791955.1 Oncorhynchus clarkii lewisi | reverse complement strand
AACAGATACTTAAGGGTGGATAGGAGGCTACAAGACAACAGTAATAGATATAACAGCTTTGCATGTACAGTAAGGATGTGAGTGGGGGGGGGGGGGGGGGGGGGGGGGGGGGTCAGTGTACCATGGCTGTGATCTCGTCCATGGCCTGCAGGAACTCAACGATCTTGGACTTGTGGGAGGGCTCGACACGGGCGAAGCAGCGGGCGTTGATAACAGCATCACGTTGGGCCTGAAGGGACAGGTCGTCAAACTCGCGGCCAGTGAACGCCATTTTGTCCACGTCGTCTTCCTCACCCAGGATGCCGATACGGCGGCAGATGGCCACGGCAGTGCCCTTGTTGTCGCCAGTGATCATGATGACGCGGATGCCGGCTAGGCGGCACAGCTTGATGGAGGCAGCCACCTCGGTCCTGGGAGGGTCCAGCATGCCAACGCAGCCCACGAAGGTCAGTTCAGACTGGGCAGAGAAACACAAAAACAGAGTCACCATCAGGGTTCCTACTAGAACTTTGCACAATACATCCAAAAGTTATGCTACACTGAACAAAAATATAAAAACGGAAACATGCCACAAGATTTATTGAGTTACAGTTCATTTAAGGAAATCAGTCAATTTAAATAAATTCATTAGGCCCTAATCTATGGATTTTACATGACTGGGAATACAGATATCTGTTGGTCACAGATCCTTTTGAAAAAGAAATAAGGGCCCCGATCAGAAAACCAGTCAGTATCTGGTGTGACCACCATTTGCCTCACGCAGCACAACACATCTCCTTCGAATACAGTTGATCAGGCTGTTGTTTGTGGCCTATGAAATGGCTGTGCGAAGTTGCTGGATATTGTCGAGAACTGGAATACGCTGTCGAACATGTCGAACCAGAGCATTCCAAACATACTCAATGGTGAGTATACAGGCCATGGAAGAACTGGGACATTTTCAGCTTCCAGGAATTGTGTACAGAACCTTGCGGCATTGAACTGTGCATTATCATGCTGAAATGGTGGCGGATGAATGGCACGACAATGGGCCTTAGGATCTCATCACGGTATCTCTGTGCATTCAAATTACCATCAATAAACTGCAATTGTGTTCATTGTCTGTAGCTTATGCCTGCCCTTACCATAACCCCACCACCACTACGGGGCACATCAGCAATCAGCAAACGGCGAACGGCGTGCCCACACAGCAAACGGCGTGCCCACACGACGCCATACATGCTATCTGCCTGGTACAGTTGAAACCGGGATTATACTTGAAGAGCACACTTCTCCATCGAAAGTGAGCATTTGGCCACTGAGGTCGGTTGTGACGCCGAACTGCAGTCGGGTTAAGAACCTGGTGAGGACGACGAGCATGCAGATGAGCTTCCTTGAGACGGTTTCTGACAGAAATACTTTGGTTGTGCAAACCCAGTTTCATTAGCTGTCCGGGTGGCTGGTCTCAGACGACACCGCTGGTGACGAAGCCGGATGTGGAGATCCTGGGCTGACATGGTTACATATGGTCTGCGGTTGTGAGGCCGGTTGGACGTTCTGCCAAATTCTCTAAAATGACGTTGGAGGCAGCGTATGGTAGTGAAATTAACATGAAATTCTCTGGCAACAGCTATGGTGGACATTCCTGCAGTCAGCATGCCAATTACACACTCTCAAAACTTGAGATTTCTGTGGCATTGTGTTGTGTGCCAAAACTGCACATTTTAAAGTGGCCTTTTATTGTCCCCAGCACAAGGTGCACCTGTGTAATGATCATGCTGTTTAATCAGCTTCTTGATATGCCACACCTGTCAGGTGGATGGATTATCTTGGCAAAGGTGAAATTCTCACCAACAGGGAGGTAAACAAGTTTGAGCACAAAATTTGAAAGAAATAAGCTTTTTATGCGTATGGGAAACTTCTGGCCTCTTATTTCTGCTCAAGAAACATGGGACCACTTTACATGTTGCGTTTATATGTCTTCATATGATATTAATAGGATCCAGCAGTATAAGTTAGATATGGTATCTACACATAACAAATGCCTTTTAGCAAAATGCCTGTCAACTCCTACTCTATGCAGTGGTGATGAGTAGTGCTCACCTCATAATCAACAAAGCGGGCACAATCAACCAGCACCATGTCCTCCTTCCTGGGTGGGGTGTCCCGGGTGGCCAGAGCCAGGCAGCGCAGGGTGTCACGCCCAGTCCCGTACCCACGGATCGTAGACATGATCCTCTCTTTGATTCCCGGGGTCATGGCAACCTTGCAGGTGCCCACTCTGACATGAGTACATCTGTCAATAACTCCCTCGGGGGCACCCTGTGGGGATTAAAGTGTTTTAAAGGTTGACACACAGATTCAAACATGGGTGACTTAAAAACACTAACACTTGGTCCAATGTGAGTCAAACATAGCAGTTTATAAAAATGTGGGGATACCTTGACAAACATCTTTCCAAGTGAGGAGCGGGCCTTGTTGGGGGTGCAGTACACAGACATGGACTTCCTGTCTCTGGAGAACTCCAGGGTGAATTCCTTCTTCATCAGTTGCATGATCACCTGACAGACAACACACCACTCAGAAAACCTGCTAACAACCAGCTGTGGAGTACCACACCATTTAATTGTTCAATGGTTGAAGTTAGTGTACATACAGAGTTGCAGGCGTTGGCCCTGTCGATCTTGGTCAGGCCTTTGACATCGGTGTCAAACGCATTCATCTTCTCCACCAGGCAGGTGAGAGCCGTCTCTGTAGCCTCGCCAACCTTCTCATACACACCTTTGGCCTGACAACACAAACATAAGCCAATCAGTCAACGCTACTCAACATCCTTTAATGATCCATATTAAGGAGGAGATAGGCAGTCAGGTATGCACACAGACCTCATTGAAGTCCAGAGAGGAGTCATTGCACAGGGCACAGATGGTGGCAATCTCCACTAGACCATCATACGCAGAGGACTTCACTAGTCTGCCATCCTGGTACCTGGAGGGAGACACACAGGCCAGGAGACAAGATTAACTCCCTCCAACCTTTCATGTAATTGGAAGTAAATAAATAATTGTATCTTAAACGGACTGGCGTTAAGAGAGTATTTGGTACTTACACTTCTCCTTCAGGGGCGTAAGTAGAGCCAGTGATGGTGAACTCATTCAGAGAGCAACTGTTCCCGTCGGCCTGGTCAATGATGAACATCTGGAGACCACAACACAGACAAGGAAAGTTAGGGCTGACTCACACAAACTAATCATCTCACACCAAATTGTATTAGTCACATGCGCCGAATACAACAGGTAGACCTTACAGTGAAATGCTTACTTACGAGCCCCTAACCAACAATGCAGTTAAAAAAAAAATACAGATAAGAATAAGAGATAAAAGTAACAAGTAATTAAAGAGCAGCAGTGAAATAATAATAGCAAGACTATATACAGGGGGGTACCGATACAGAGTCAATGTGCGGGGGGCACCGGTTATTTGAGGTAGTAGGTACATGTAGGTAGAGTTATTAAAGTGACTGTGCATAGATGACAACAGATGGGGTGGGGGGCACTGCAAATAGTCTGGGTAGCCATTTGACTAGATGTTCAAGAGTCTTATTGCTTGGGGGTAGAAGCTGTTTAGAAGCCTCTTGGACCTAGACTTGGCGCTCCGGTACCTCTTGCCGTGTGGTAGCAGAGAGAACAGTCTATGACTATTGTGGAGTCTGACCATTTTTAGGGCCTTCCTCTGACACCGCCTGGTATAGAGGTCCTGGATGGCAGGAAGCGTGGCCCCAGTAATGTACTGGGCCGTTCGCACTACGCTCCGTAGTGCCTTGCAGTCGGAGGCCGATCAGTTGCCATACCAGGCAGTGATGCAACCAGTCAGGATGCTCTCGATGGTGCAGCTGTAGAACCTTCTGATTGGGAATAGGTTTTGTCGTGCCCTCTTCACGACTGTCTTGGTGTGCTTGGACCATGTTAGTTTGTTGGTGATGTGGACACCAAGGAACTTGAAGCTCTCAACCTGCTCCACTGCAGCCCTGTCGATGAAAACGGGGGTGTGCTCTGTCCTCTTTTTCCTGTATCATATCATCCACAATCATCTCCTTTGTCTTGATCACGTTGAGGGAGAGGTTGTTGTCCTGGCACCACACGGCCAGGTCTCTGCTCTCCTCCCTATAGGCTGTCTCGTCGGTTGATCAGGCCTACCACTGCGGTGTCATCTGCAAATATAATGATGGTTGGAGTCGTGCAGTCATGAGTGAACAGGGAGTACATGAAGGGACTGAGCACGCACACCCCTGAGGGGCCCCCGTGTTGAGGATCACCGTGGCAGATGTGTTGTTACCTACCATTACCACCTGGGGGCGGCCCATCAAGAAGTCCAGGATCCAATTGCAGAGGGAGTTATTTAGTCGCAGGGTCCTTAGCTTAGTGATGAGCTTTGAGGGCACTATGGTGTTGAACACTGAGCTGTAGTCATTGAGTAGCATTCTCACATAGGTGTTCCTTTTGTCTAGGTGGAAAAGGGCAGTGTGAAGTGCAATGGAGATGGCATCATCTGTGGATCTGTTGGGGCGGTATGCAAATTGGAATGGGACTAGGGTTTCTGGGATGATGGTGTTGATGTGAGCCATGACCAGCCTTTCAAAGCACTTCATGGCTACAGACGTGAACGCTACGGGTAGGTAGTTAAATAGGCAGATTACCTTAGTGTTCTTGGGCACAGGGAGTATGGTGGTCTGCTTAAAACATGTTGGTATTACAGACTCGGACAGGAAGAGGTTGAAAATGTCAGTGAAGAGACTTGCCAGTTGTTCAGTGCATGCTCGCAGTACACGTCCTAGTAATCTGTCTGGCCCTGCAGCCTTGTGAATGTTGACCTGTTTAAAGGTCTTTTTCACAGATTTGCCAAATGGAGGGCGAGGGAGAGCTTTGTATGCGTCTCTGTGTGTGGAATATAGGTGGTCCAGAGATGTTTTTCCTCTGGTTGCACATTTATCATGCTGATAGAAATTTGGTCAAACGGATTTAAGTTTCCCTGCATTAAAGTCCCCGGCTACTAGGAGCGCCGCCTCTGGGTGAGCGTTTTCTTGTTTGCTTATGGCGGAATACAGCTCATTCAATGCTGTCTTAGTGCCAGCCTCTGACTGTGGTGGCATGTAAAACAGTTACAAAGAATATAGATGAGAATTCTCTCGGTAGGTTGTGTGGTCTACAGTTTATCATGAGATACTCTGCCTCAGGTGAGCAATAGCTCGAGACTTCCTTAGATATCGTGCACCAGCTGTTTACAAAATACATAGACCGCCGCCCCTCGTCTTACCCGACGCCGCTGTTCTATCCTGCTGTTACATCATATAACCAGCCAGCTGTATGTTGATGTTGTCGTCGTCATTCAGCCACTACTCCGTGAAACATAAGATGTTTGTTTTTAATGTCCCGTTGCTAGTTCAATCTTCTGTGTAACTCATTGATTTTATTGTCCAAAGATTGCACGTTTGCTAGCAGAATGGAGGGAAGTGGGGGTTTATTTGATTGCCTGCGAATTCTCAGAAGGCAGGCGCACCTTCGACCCCTCTTTCTCAGCCTCCTCTTCACGTGGATCGGGGCCTGTTTCCGAGGAAGCAGCGTATCCTTTGCGTCGGGCTCGTCAGAGTCGTGAAAGGAAAAAGAGGATTCTGCTCGTCCGTGGTGAGTAATCGCAGTCCTGATGTCTAGAAGTTATTTTCAGTCATAAGAGATGTATGGTTACAACATTACATTAGAGGCCGTTTATTAACTTACACTGTAGATGGCAGCAAACACCACATAATAGCTGTAGATCAGCTCTCACAACTATACTCTCTGGGCTGGAGGGATTTAGATGCCCTATGGCTGTGTGGGGGCTAAGGTAGGAGTCTAGCAGTGAACAGTGCTTGTTTGGTTTAGTCCATAAGTAAATAGTGGAGGCCATCTGTCAGGGAGCCAGCATAAAGTGAAGAGTGCACTGAAGCCTGGAGGGCTGGGCCTTTTCCCCACAGGAAGAACTGGACTGGTCCAAGCCTAGTAGTAGGCACGTGCAAACTAATACCACGTCACAACAGCCAGTCAGCTGAAACACGCCAGCAGTCTCAGTCAGAGAGAAAGGATGAAGTAAGAGTGATGGTAATCATTCATGTTATTTTCCAGCTGGAGGCCACACTTCAGAGAGCCCTGCTGACGTCAGATGATTAGAAAATAGCATTACATCCTCTCGCTGAATACATTAGGCTTAAGTCGTGAATTCAACACAAACTATTTTGTGGAAGATTTTCCAAGCATCACTGACAGATGAAATGGGAGATGGGGGTTGTTTGGTGGACACTGGGTAGTAACCTGAAAAAGGCATGGTTCTCTTTCAGCTCCTAGTCTCTACACCAGAGATCCCATTCTCAAAATACTGGGATAGGTGAAATCAATGTGGAGAACTCGTCACAGCCTAAAACATGTGTTACTTAAACAAATGTCATCATCACTTCATGGAAACAATGAGATAGGTACAGTAGGATATGGTATAATTTACTAGTGTATTATGGCATCATGCATCCTAACAACAACTGCTCCCTGGGCGCCGATGACATGGACGTCGATTAAAGGGATACTTCGGGATTTTGGTAACGAGGACATTTATTTCAGATGTCAGATGAACTCATGATACCATTTTTATGTTATGCATCCAGTATGAAGGAAGCTGTAGTTTCGTGATCCAATGCTAACGTACGTTAGCGCAATGGCTGGACGTCTATGGGTATCCGCTAGCACAGGGCTCTCCAACCCTGCTCCTGGAGTGCTACCATCCTGTAGGTCCAAACCCAGTTGTAACTAACCCGATTCAGTTTATCAACCAGCTAATTATTAGAGTCAGGTGTGATAGATTAGGGTTGGAGTGAAAACCTACAGGATGGAAGCTCTCTAGGACCAGGGTTGGAGAGCCCTGTGCTACCAGATACCCATAAACTTCCAGCCATTGAGCTAACTCTAACTTCATACTGGACACGGAGACATAAAAATGGTATCCACGACTTCAGACTCCAGGGAAGTAGATTAAAAAAAAGCCTCATTGTCAAAATCCTGAAGTTTCTCTTCAAGGCAGCCCCCCACACCTCTCTGATTCAGAAGGATTGGGTTAAAAATCAGAAGACAAATTTCAGTTTAGTTGCGCAACTAACTAGACATCCCATTTCCCCTAATAATTTGAGTCTGCACCAGAGGTGAAAGGAAGTGACTACAGAGGGACATACATTAAAACAGACCAGAGACCCATGGAATGCTAGTTCAAACGAAATGTATTATGGGAAATAAATGGCCGCTACCAAATAAAAAACCTCTCATCCAAAAACATTTGATAGACATAGGCCTACTAAATAATGAAACAGGTCAAAGTTTAAAGGAGTGGAGTCAGCAGTTCCAAAGATCTGTGCATATTCACCAAAAAGAGAATAAACATGCTCATGAATAATGAAATGTCTCTCTGCTCTGGGAAAGGGAAAGAGCTGTAGGTGTGTTGGGGTGCCACTCAGAAAGTGGGAGGGACTGGATGCTCCGCAGAGCGGTGACGCAAGGTCAGTTATGCAAGAGCACCGCGGATGAACACCTAATGGCTGACTGTCTATCAAAGCCGCAGCGCATCGCTGCCTCAACACCTCTTTGTAACACATCTCACTCTTGATTCTCCACTACAAAAGAACCTTCTGCACACATACACATACTCTGAAACAGTATCACAGCAAGGTAACGCAACAGAGGCAGACTTCCCTGTCCAGTCAGCATGTAAAACAACCAACCAGACTCACCCTACAGACAGACATCTGGTTGGTGGTGAGGGTGCCGGTCTTGTCGGAGCAGATGACAGAGGTGCAGCCCAGGGTCTCCACAGAGGGCAGGCTGCGGACGATGGCGTTCTTCTTGGCCATGCGGCGGGTGCCCAAGGCCAGGCAGGTGGTGATGACAGCAGGCAGACCCTCGGGGATGGCGGCCACGGCCAGGGCCACAGCGATCTTGAAGTAGTAGACGGCGCCGCGGATCCAGGATCCTCCGTGGACGGGGTCGTTGAAGTGGCCGATGTTGATCATCCACACAGCGATGCAGATCAGGGAGATGACCTTGGACAGCTGCTCCCCGAACTCATCCAGTTTCTGCTGCAGGGGGGTCTTCTCCTGCTCAGTGGCTGCCATCTCATCACGGATCTTACCAATCTCAGTGTTCACGCCCGTGGCCACCACCACACCAATAGCCTTGCCAGACGAGATGTTGGTGCCCTGAAAACACAAAGGTGGAACGTTATGGCCACACAAATCACACACGCTTGAGAGCAGACTATATAGTTAGAATATTCTATCTATATTTACAAACCAAAATAAAATAGCAGGGTCTGTATTTTTAAGTACATTTTTGATATTGAGTGATGCTGGCATAATTTGTTAATGATGTTTAGGAAAGTTAAAGGGATACCTGCATCAAGCATGTTCTTCAACTCCATTGAGCTTGACTGAAACAAGTGACTGAAGGAGAATCTCAAACTACGAGCTGATGTTGGAGAGTTCAATCATCACACAGCCGCTACAAGGAGCAGTAAGGAGTGAAGAGAGAAGAGTGTTGCTTACGGAGAAGAGCATGTTCTTCTTGTCCTGGTTGACAGCTCGAGGGTCAGGCACTGGGTCCGTGTGCTTGATGACAGAGACCGACTCACCTGGAATCACAGCAGAGAGCAGCTCAGGTCACGTATCACACTGATATCCCTTTGGCTGTGTCTAAAGCCTCGGGGAAAAACTCTATCAACTTCAAATCATAGACTCCCACTCCACAATCAATGTGTGACATTCATGGCTCTTGGTGCACATGGTGCAGGGCACAGCCTCTGATCATAATGTGGATCAAGTGGAAACCCTGGCTCTAGACTCAGAGGAGGTGAACTCGGTTAATTAAACGGTGTCATGATATTCAATTATTAAGAAGTCTTATTTTGATAAGCTAAAGTAAAACAAACTTTTGTTGTGAGGTGGGGCTGAGCAGTTGGGTTTGAACTGACTCCTACATTCAGTATTACAATATTACCAGTCTATGGAGGTGATGTGTTAGGGACATGACTCTCCAACAAATGAAGTTTGGAATAACTTGGATCTGGAGGAGGAATAAACAGTTCAAGTTTGCCTATGTGGAATGAAGGCAAATAAACATGTGGCAGACGACAATTAAAAGTGAGTCATACAGTATGCTTGCAGGCTCTGAGGAGCTCATACTGTCAGCAAAGACAGATGTAGAACACCTGAAATTAGCATACAATGTCATTACACAGGAAGAGAGAGTTTTGTTATGCTTTTTGAGTAAGACAGTTTGTCTATTTTGACTAGAGATGTAGAGTAGCCTAAGTTTGTTCGGTATAGAAAAACACAGTGCAGCAAACAGCCGTGTGTCTTACCGGTCAGGATGGACTGGTCTACTCTCAGGGTTGTAGATTTGATGGATGTAAGACGGATGTCTGCAGGAACCTTGTCTCCAACTAGCGAAGGGGAAACCAGACATAGACAGAATTAGAGGCACACAGATTAAAAAAACATCATAGCCGGACAATGTTGCATTGCACATTTTGCAAGCAGGGAAAACTAGACAGATAATTCACATGACCTCCATAACTTCTGCCCATTACGTCGAGTCATTGTAGCAGCACACAGCAGATACTATACAGTTACAGGTCTCAAGACAAGTAAACTGGTTGTGGATGTGCAAAGTCATATTCAAGTCGAAGCCAATACTAAAAGCAGAACATTATAAAAAAATACCGATCCTGCAGAGTGCTTAGATTATTGAAGACCACCCAGCCGTTCTCTGAAATAGAGAAGTCATTTATTCAGCGTCAGTGTTAACTGACAGACTATAGCTAATTTCAGGGTTGGTTGCTGTGCCACACAGAGGTAGAGTACTGGGCTTCTATTGTAGCGGAGAGAGGAGAGCCAGAGCAGCATGAGGAAACAGAGGACCGGTGAGCCATAAAAAGGCCCTTCCCAAAGGAGACAGACAATTTGGGCCACATCTGAATTGTGGCGACCTGATTCTGCAACCTATTAGTACATAAACGCCGCAGGGCACAGTTCTACAGAAAAACACACATATTGGCTCTCACAGACCTGGAGACTTAACATGGTATTAAAATGTATTCAATGTCCTTCAATCATGCCCTTTCTTTTCAAGACACACAGTGAGTATTGGTGATTGAGGGAGACTGGTGGAAGCCAGGGAAGAGAAACATGTTCATGAACGTCAGGATTCCTTTTTCAGGACTGAACAGACAGTAAACTAATCCGATCCCCCTGTGCCCTTGAGAGGAGAGAAAAATAGCATGGGATGAACAATACGCACAGCCAAAAATGGGAAAACTATTTAAATATGTTCCCCCAATGAGCTGTCCTAACGATCTGGCCTTAATGGCCATGTATTGTTCTAATCTCCACCTGGCACAGCCAGAAGAGGACTGGCTACCCATCAGAGCCTGGTTCCTCTAGGTTCCTGCCTTTCTAAGGAGTTTTTCCAAGCCACTGTGCTTCTGCACTACTTGCTTCTTGGGGTTTTAGGCTGGGTATCTGTTTCAGCACTTTGTGACAACTGCTGATGTAAAAAAGGCTTTATAAAATATTTGATTGATTGGTTTAAATGCCAGCTATTTTCCTGTCCTCCCCACCGCACAGGAAGAGGTGGAGGAGATAATACCAGCTGCTGTCACTCAGACATGGAGCCCCATTTTCCAAAACTCATTGACGCAACAGGAGTGGCGCTTAGCACACAGTACACGCTTTAACCTCAAACTCCTTGTTTTCAAACCTTCAAATTAACAAGCGGGTGTCCCTAAGCTGTCACACATTAAAGCTAGACACACAAGCCTCAACACCAACAAGGCCTTGGCTCAGAGAGAGAGAAAGAGAGAGATGCGAGCAGTTGGGTGTGTGTGTCAGGCCGTATTAATGCTGACACTGGTGCCAGGAGTTCTGGACCATCAGTGGACATGGGCCAATCATGGAGAGAGAGAGAGAGAGACAGACCGCTTTTCTCAGAAATAATTGTGTAGAGCTCAATGGCATCTTTCAACTGTCTAAATGTGGAACAATGCGTTTCACTTCTGAAAAGGTCAGGAGACCTAACTCACAGAGGGAAGTATGCAATGGATTGGCCTTGGATGGGCTGCAACATCAAATTATCATCAGGCTCACTTGGAAGCTATTCAGACAAAGGCAAACAGTTACAGAATATTATCTACAGGCCAAAGAAAGATAACACATTTGGGAGGAGTTTCAAAATACAATCTGACTCCAACTGAAAGAAAACATGACCACAGTCAAAGGTTTCCCCCCATAACGGCCACATCCTTAGGGTTGTGCAACACTTCCTGAGCCAAGACACATTCAAATGTTTTAAGAAACGCTGGTGACTACAGGGAGTAAAGCCAATTACAATAACACTTGATGTCCTTACGGGGGTACAAAACACGTAAGATTGTCCTGGTGCAGTTAGCCAGGTCTGCAGGCCTGCTCTGGATGAAGTGTGTGTGAATACATCAGCTATCCCTTTAAGTCAACATCCTACTTGGTACCAGGCCAAAAGTCTCCTCAAACATGAACACCTTTTCACCCCAAGGCTTGCCAACAAGTGATTCTCCACGCCGAGGAGATTGAGACAGGCCGCGTAGCAACAAGCAGCACAGAAACAAGAGTCTGTGAACCAGTGCCAGACATGACTTCCAGGGGTGCCCTTCTTTACAACTGTGGAGTGGGTCCAAGCAAGGCTGCCACACCAGGAAGACAGAAAAACTGCTTTCGCTGACAGACTGACACAGGCCCTGCTGTGTATGACTGCATGACACAGCAGGTTTCTCTGTGGACAATCCTGAGGGTGCAGGTGCTTATGGCAGCTACAACAAAAGGTTTAAATAGCTCATTCTGATTAGGCTATTTTAGAAGCACTTGACGGCTAACTATGTCCTAGAACTCTTCAAGTGCTCTTAACCAGCTGTTCTTGTCTAGAAAGCGTTCACCACTAACCAAGTGTACAGTACACTAACAATTCAAAAGGCCAAAGAACTTGTTGAATCAGAGAAAATTTGAAAAGGAAAAAAGAGCATGTGAGACCATGAACACTAGCCTAAAGCTAGTTGGAGTAACAACCATGTGTCTGGCTTTAATCTCTACTTCCTGTTTTCAGTGGGTGTACTGAGATCTCCAGTCTCCTCTCATAACCAACAGAACAGGGCTGTGTGTAGGACAGTACAGTACACTACAAACAGACCACCATGTCCTGTCCTGGGCCAGGTTTGGTTGCGGTGGCAACAGGACACTGCGACGGAGCCACGTGACACCTAGATTAAGACCAGCGGCCTATGCTGTGTGAGATGTAGACCAGATGCTGCCCGACTAACAGCGTTCTGCTGGGAGATAGGAAGGAAGAGCAGAGGTTAGGGGTCAACATGCCTTCAAACTCTCTATGGCCTCTATATGCTGGGACACATCATTCACTAGACAAAGATTTTTATTCAGCCATTGAAATGGATCGCTAAAGACCTCTCTGGATGTCCAGTCCCAGTGCGTTCTGTTGCCATGAACACCATGAAAAGGTTGTAATTAAACCCTCTACTTAGCTTAATGAAAAGGGTGTTGATAACTCGTCCTGCCTTCCCTCTCCACACAACAGTCTTCTTAATATTCTAATGCACTGTTCCACATGTGGCCATGAGAAGCTGTGTACAATGCTACAGTATGACCACAGTAATGTATTCTGAAAGAAGAAACTCTGAAGGGTACTAATGTTTCCCGTTGTCTTGAGGTCAGCCTCTTCCTTGTTAGTGGCTCCGCTTAACAGTCTCTCCAGGGTCAGACCAGCATGTCTTCCCCTTTACCACCAATTCTAGAACCAGACAGCATAGCGCAGATTCTCAGCAGTCAATGCAGGACATGCCTCAGGATTAGCTGCCACTTGAACGCGAGGACAATGTAAAAACAACATTCAGATTGCAGTGGCTTAATAACTGTTGGTTGATACCAGACCTGGGTTCAAATACATGTGTATTTGAGTATCTAGTATTTAAAATAATCTGTGTTTTTTTGTTGTTGTCCAAAACAAGTAATTTTATTTGAATGGTTTGTAAAAACCATATAAATACAATTTGGTAGACTCTCTGTATCCCACTCATAATTATCTTTAAGGTCCCTCAGTTAAGCAGTGAATTTGAAACGGATTCAACCACAAAGTCCAGGGAGGTTTTAATGACTCACAAAGGGCAGCTATTGGTAGATGGGTAAAAATAAAATAAGACATTGAATATCCCTTTGAGCATGGTGAAGTTATTAATTACACTTTTGATGGTGTATCAATACACCCAGTCACCACAAAGATACGGGCATCCTTCCTAACTCAGTTGCCAGAGAAGAAGGAAATCGCTCAGAGGCCAATGGTGACTTTAAAACATTTAGAGTTTAATGGCTGTGATAGGAGAAAACTGAGGATGGACCAACATTGTAGTTACTCCACAATACTAACCTAAATGACAGAGTGAAAAGGAAGCCTGTACAGAATAAAAATATTACAAAACATGCATCCTGTTTGCAATAAAACACTAAAGTAATACTGCAAAAAATGTGACAAAGAAATTAACTTTATGTCCTTAATATAAAACGTTATACTTGGGGCAAATTTTTGTTTCTGGTGTCCTTTGACAGCTCTTTGGTCTTGGCCATAGTGGAGTTTGGAGTGTGACTGTTTGAGGTTGTGGACAGGTGTCTTTTATACTGATAACAAGTTCAAACAGGTGCCATTAATACAGGTAACGAGTGGAGGACAGAGAAGCCTCTTAAAGAAGAAGTTACAGGTCTGTGAGAGCCAGAAATCTTGCTTGTTTGTAGGTGACCAAATACTTATTTTCCACCATAATTTGCAAATAAATTCATTAAAAATCCTACAATGTGATTTTCTGGATTTTGTTTTCAGATTTTGTCTGTCATAGTTTAAGTGTACCTATGATGAAAATTACAGGCCTCTCTCATCTTTTTAAGTGGGAGAACATGCACAATTGGTGGCTGACTAAATACCTTTTTGCCCCACTGCTACTGTATAAAAATTGCCTCAATACATTTCATGTTACATGCGTGCAAAATTGTGTCAAATCTTGATTTAGTGCATTATTATAGGCTAAGCATTAGAATAAGCCACCTCAATATTTGAAGCCATAGGTGATAATATCTCTAGGAGCTGATTCGTCGTCAGTGTTGTGGCACAATTCTAATGCTAAGGTAAGATTTGAATGGAGAAAGCTGATCTGAGCTTTCGATCCTATAAGTAGCTACATGCTCCAATGACTCACTTATTAAACACTCTCTCTACGGGGTGTTTATGGAAATGCATGTTACATCTTCAGCCCTTGTAGGAAAGGTGCATTGTTAAAACACTCCCTAAGTTCCATCGCTATCGGGAAACCGGGCCCAGGGCTAAATGAACAGCAGATTGAACTTGAAAAGGGGATTCTGATGCAGTAACATACAGATCCCTCCACCTTATTAATCTAAGTCCCAGACAGCCATTGTGCCACCTGCAGACAAGCTGGGGACAGCAAATACCTGGTTGGACCAGACACTTGCCAAAAGACCCCACAGCAGGCCACACAAAATGCCATGCTGAGTGTCTGGAATCCCAGGCCATGGAGAGTGGTGATGGGTAGGGTCTCTGTGTGTTGGGCTTGGAGGTGGGCGGGGGTGAGATCGCGATCCACCATTGACACAGACTTCCCTACAAGGTCATCTTGCTGTCCAAACAATAGAAGCAGCTGAGACCCCCCCCCCCTCATCCCACCCCACACAGACTTTCCCCATCAGTATCTGGGCCCTTACTGTACTGAACATGCACCAGCCAGGGACCAGACCAGACTCTCCTCAGTCCTGTGGAACTGCAACACCTCTGGCTATAGACACATTATGTTGATGACTACTAGCTATGTGTAATAAACACATTGACAAGTGGAGCGGGAGGCTGGTTGTGTCAGGGCACACAGTGGTACCCTGACAGGCAGGGCCAGAGATTGGCCCGTTTAGTATTCTGCTCACAGCTCAGCCAGTCAGCGCAGCCTGCGTCCTCTGCCTCAGCAGTAAGCTGGCATCTGCGTCATGACCAGCCTTCCTGCATGGCAGGGGTTCACACTGGGGATTTGGGCAAACATTCAGAAAGGAGCCTCACAGAAACCAATCTGAAAAGGCTCTGCAGGATTTCCCCAATGTGCTCTCTAAGTTTAGGTGACATTCTCAATCTCCACCCGACAGCCTCCACAATGCATCACTCTGACAATATCTGCTTTGCCAACTGTTCCCTTGAAGAGAGTCTGGTTTCCGAGCCGTTAGCCATTTTCCTGAGCAAACATACAGCAAAACCAAAAGCGACCTTCACTCTACACAACTAATGACGCCTATACTCAATCATATTTTTACACAGCAAGGACCAGCCAAGGATTTCTGTGCAACAAATAAAGGCAAATATACAGAACACTAATACATCCAGGATCCACTTTGATAACCATACCATCATGAAGGTATTGTTAAACATGAACCCCCAAACCAAATGTTCCGTCACTCTAAAACAATAGGTTTCATAGAAACGAGCAAGAAGCAAATGCACTGTGCTGCCGGTGCCCTTCTCAAGGTGAGTTTGGAGTCCTGCTTGGAGTCCCACGTCATACACGGCAACACTTTCCCCCAGAAAGGAACTACCGTCACTGCCTGCTATAAATACACCAGGATTCCAGAATCTAGACAGGCTAAAAATAAAACCCACCACTATGCACAGAAAAACCCAGTATCACCTCAGTGGCTTAGGGTTAAACCAAGTGTCATGATAACATTAGCGCTTCAAGGACTCCACTATTTTACTGCACATCAGTTGACTACATCTATGTCCATCCCCTGCTGTACTGCAGCCACATGCTTTTCAGGACACAATTCCTCTGAAAATCAATCAGAAACGCCTCTCTCGCTGCTAAAGTCACCGACTTTGGGTAAGTCATACCAGGCTCTTTCATGAGGTGCATTGAGGAAACGTGAGAGATGAGCCACGCCGAGGTTCAGTTTACCGGCTCCAATGGGAATGTGCTAGCATGGCGCTATGGTTGAACACAATGGGAGCCTCGTCAAGGTGGTGTGCCGTGTACCTTCGTGAGTTTAGCACCCTAGGAAACATGCGCATGTGTTTCGAGAGATCCTTAGCACCACTAGTGCCTAGTCCTTTGGGACAATGGGTTAATAGAAACATCCCAAAATACACCTCTCATGTAGGGTGTCACCTCTGCAGTGGGACTGGGGGAGAGGGCAATTTAAATTAGATTTCTCTGTTAAAATGAAAGCCTAACCATGCCTGGATTCACGAGTCCAGTTAAAAATAAAATTTACCCGAGTGAGGAGTCAAACTATGCTGGTTTAAGTGAAAATAGATGAGGAGGAGTGTCCTTTTTTTCCTAACGAAGACTAAGAACTGTTTTTGCTTCAATCTTAAATAATGGTTATTCATAAGCCAAATTACTGAATCGCCAAAAATGATGTGGGTTTAATGCATCCTACAGCACTGAGAAAGACAGGGCCAACTTACCAGCAACCTCCACGATGTCTCCAGGCACGATTTCTTTGGCCTTGATCCTCTGAACGGTCTTCCTGTCCTGGCGGTAGACCTTGCCCATCTCAGGCTCATACTCTTTAAGGGCTTCAATGGCATCCTCAGCGTTGCGTTCCTGTGTAGATTAGAAACGTTGACTGTTTGGTTACATATTACATACCGAAATATATGATCTGAAAACATTTTAGAAGCCAATTCAAATCAAATAAGCCTATTTGACTTTTCACCATCCCACAAACTGCAGATATGGGACTTCCTTAAAGGAATAGAATGCTTGGTTCTAAAGTCCAAATTTCCTGGCCAGCTTCAACATATTAGTGCTTCTGCATTGCTTGCTCTTTGGAGTTTTAGACTGGGAATCTGTATAGCACTTAGTGAAAACAGTTTATGTGAAAAGGGATTTATGAATCACATTTTATTGATTGATATAAGTTAATAAAGAGCCTATTGAGCATGGTAATTTAGGGCTACAGGGACAGATGTTAGAGTCTACTCCATAGCACACAGTGGTTTGGAAATTCCTCCTAGGAGCTGCCTGACAGGGTAGGCAAAGTCAACCAGTGTGACAGACATTCTAACTGGCACTAGAAATTGGGCATCAAAACTGAGTAAGAAAGACAACTATGAACTTGTTGTTTGAAACAGAGTGATTGACAATATTTTATGCTCATTCTTTGGCTGCGCATAAATGCTTTATGGATTGGATTCAAATGTTCAAGGTCATTTGCTCACAAACATGCCATCTATGTTGACAGACAGCTGAGGAAATGTAGCCTAGTTCTCCTGGACGAAATCACGCAGGCCAGAAATATGCATGAGTTTAGACTGAATGAATAAATCCTAAGGGAGCATATAGCCTTTTTGTGTTGCTACAGGCTGAGTTCTCTTTGCAAAAACTGCAAATATGGATTAGAGAATGGCTAAGAGACCATTGTGTATAAACATCAACAAAGCAACAGACATGTCAAGGCTGGGCGAGGGGGGTTGTCACTTTGGTCTCATCTAAACTGTCGCAAATGTTGTCAATGACCCACTTCCTTCCTCTGCCCATTTACTTTCTATTGAAAAGCATGACATTAATAAGAGTTAAGCGGGCATGTGACCAGCAAGCAGAATGTATGAGATTTGTGGATACCTGTAACCTTGTGGATACCTGTAACTTTTGAATGGTGGCCTGTTTTGCCTATAGTCACTAGCTAGCAGCATACAAGCAAAACAAGAGTTTCTAAATACTTGTCATTGCAGCTCCACACGAACATTCAAGATACTGTAAAAGAGGTCAAAATGATGTAATGTAAGTTGCTCACCTGCCAAACACCCACTATGGCATTGGCTATAAGAATGAGTAAGATTACAAAAGGCTCCACAAAGGCTGTGATTGTTTCTTCTCCATCCTCGAATAAGGCCAAGACCTAACGGTAAACAAGACAACGAGATGATCCATTATTGCACATAGTACAGGAGCACGTACCAACAGTATTCCCCCCTGGATACTTACAACTATGAATTTAAATAATCATGTTAAGAAAGCTATGATTGAAGTATGTTGTGAAATAAGGTTGCGCTAAATGTCCTGGAGAAAGCATAGCTGTTAAAAAAACAGACAAACTTCATCCATGCCTGCCAATGGACCCAAACATGGTAGAAGTACACAATCTAAAATGACTAATTAACTTAGCAGTGGCAGTCACATTTCTTTTTTTTTAAATGCAAAAGCTTTGAGCTAATAAGTGCAAAATTAACCATTAACCTCATTTTAATCTGGCAACATGATTTAATTTGAAACTTTTCTTCAACAATGTGCAATATAAGGAGGTGATTATTGAACCAGAATTTAATTAAATCATGCTGCCAGATTTAATTGAGGTTTATGGTAAATTTTGCACATACATTGCATTTGCACTACAAAACTGTCAATCAAACACAGAAAATATAGTAAGGATACAAAGTTTATAAAAGATGGACTGGATTTGTAATGCTGTATCAGTGTCAGCACCTCACATAACAGTACATTTGGCTAAATTAACCAATGGCCCTCAGTATCATACACAGTATGCATATCAAATATGAGCAGTTGAAACCAACAGACAACCATCTTACCACCTCAAACCAACCCCCCACAAACATTAAACCAGTTACCAGGAGGACCACTGCTTCTGTAATCAATCACAACCCACACATTGTGCATTTAGTAAAGCTCTTCTCCAACTCAGCACTCCTCCTCTCTCACAAACAGGAGATAAAAACACTCTTCTGGGAGTGGGACTCATTTGAATAATGTCCCTCTTAACTGCTGAGAATAAGAGCACACGAATTCACCTCAACGAGACAAAGCTGCATAACAGACACCATCATGAACAACCTGCTGCACCCGTTTATTTCACTGTCTATTAGCCTATTACTCCCACAATCAGATCTGACCACCGACCAAAAGTATGGGAGTGAGGGGCGTGGTGCATTCATCTGGCGTGTGCCCTCCCACTGAAGGTAAGAGCCCAAATTTGGTCTTCAGTGGTGCCCTGTCCCCCGGACAGCAGCCACTGACACCTTCATATCGCACGGCTGGGCACACTACATACCAGCTCCTCTATAACACACACACACACACACACACACACACACGGGATGATAGATTCCAGCTCTTGAACCCTCCATATTGGCCTCAAAAGGACCACATCTCCTCAAATCAATGCGCATGGTATCTGATATTTTCCAATGCAAAAACATCCATCTGTCCACTACCTAAGAACATGAATAGTAAACAGATGTAGCAGTACACTGATAATACTGTAGGACTATGGAATTTAGGCTAGATCACTGCATGCTGTCAGTTACATTTCCACCAAACCATTTAGCTTGTGTATAGGCAACTTACTACCAATAACGATGTAACGTTAAATGTCAAACCACGAGGCGAAAGGCAAACTACCAGTGAGAACCCTGATAGAAGTGATTACGCTAAAGACGACTCAAATGTCTTGTTAGACACATGGTGATAGCAACTCGATTCAAGCAACTGCTGTTGTCACCATTCCTCAGATGTGTAGCTAGCCTTCTCAGCTGTTTAGCCACCTGATCTATGAATGTAACCTCAGCAGAGGCATAAAAACAGAAGACATTTGCACTTGCTGTCCACACCTCATGCCAAGAGGCCAAACAAACTTTCCCTTTCCATTAGACAGCCCACTCCTACTCATTAGCTTATTTTCAGCAACTCCAGACAGCAAGCATAAGATCAGATGATTTAGGTGTTTGCTTATCAGAGGATTGACACAGCTACATAATAAATCAAAGCAATCAAATGCATTCAAAAGTATATTAATTTAAACCTTTACGGTGACAGCAAGAATACTGTGACTAAATTCCCCAGAGTGACATGCTTCTAATACAGACATCAATCTATACTTGTCTAATGTAAAATGTTGGTTGATTGATATCAAGGGCTAGCCTATTAAAAGGGGGGGAAACTGACCCATGGCAAGCAGCAGCAGTATCAAATTTAGTGTGCCCTCAACCCCATCTCAGGAAGAAGAAAAATAAATTGTCCAGGTGATATACTTACAAAAGATATGCAAGCTGCCAGCAGAAGAATTCTTACAAGTAAATCTTCAAACTGTTCAACAACAAGCTCCCATAGAGACTTCCCTGTAGAATGAAAGGTGTTAAATGACATGAAATCAAGAAAAAAATGATGCATCATAGGCTGCGTTTACACAGGCAGCTCATTCTGGATATCTTTTCACTAAATTGGTCTTTTGACCAATCAGATCAGCTCTTTTGCAAATAATTGGGAGAAAATATCAGAATTGGGTTTAATTTTTACAACCAACTATTTTTAACTAAGTGTTACCTTCTTCAGCAGGTAGCTCTGAGATGGTCCAATCCAAAGTGCATCAGGGAAAAGAGAACACACCATTAGGGAAAATGGTTTAGTAACGTTCTTACATTTTGACAATCAATCATGACATGGCATTGCAATTTGTTGATCTCCACCTCGGCTTTGACTACCACCGACCCCAATGACTCCCACTAACCCCCTATGTCACCAGGAATTTGAAAAACAGGGACTTCATTTAATTGCATTCACTGCGTGAAACCACAGCCTTGAGTTTGGCTGAGTCATTAACGGTAGCAAAAGCATAGAGGGTAAGAACATTGCCCACTCAATGTTTGAATTCATGGTGGTGTAGGGATTCTTTTTAACCCATCTTCTCAGAGGTCACCTTGAAAGTTGTCAGACATCCAATATATAATCTTGTGTATATCTCTGACCTCCTCCCTATATGCGGTCTCATTATCGTCGGTGATCAGGCCTACCACCGTCATGTCATCGGTTGTGCCCGGCCAGGGAGTACAGTAAGGGACTAAGCACGCATCCCTAAGCGGCCCCTGCGTTGAGGGTCAGCGTGGCGGATGTTGTTGCCGCCTACCCTTACCACCTGGGGTCAGGAAGTCCAGGTGGGAAAGGGCAGTGCGGAGTGCAGTAGAGATTGCGTCGTCTGTGGAAAAAAACAACTCGATTTATATTTTCCATGTCCTGAGAACACATGATATTACAGTTCTTCAGCTCACATTGATAGGATAGTCTTTATGGAGCTTGCCCAGTTTATTCTCCAGTGACTGCACGTTCGCCAATACAACGGAGGGTAGAAGCGGTTTATCCACTCGCCGACGTAGTCTTGTCAGGTATCCCGCACGTCAACCTCTAGAACGCTGCTTCGTCCTTTTACGAGTGTCTGTGATTTGGGCCTGGTCTGGGATGAGCAGTATGTCCTTCGCCGCTGACTCATTGAAGTACAAATCCTCATCCAAATCGAGATTAGTGATCACTGTTCTGATGTCCAGAAGCTCTTTTTGCTCATGTTACATTTTTTTAGTTAAGATCAGCAACAACAAAAAAATACAAAATAGCACAATTGTTCAGGAACCGTAAAAATAAATAACTTTTATTTTGAAAGTTTACACAAATTAAAGGTATGTGGACTACAGAAAACCGAGTGCCGAGCACGCCCCCATTCACATCGACAGGGCTGTGGTGGAGTGGGTCGAAAGTTCCTCTGTGTTCACGTCCCTAAGGACCTATTATTGCCCAAACACACCAACACAGTCGTGAAGAGGGCACGACAACGCCGCTCTCACCTCAGGGGACTGAAAAGATTTGTCATGGGTCCGCACATCAAAAAGTTCTACAGCTGCATTACTGAGAGCATCTTGACTGGCTGCATCACCGCTTGGTATGGCAACTGTTTGGCATCTGACCGCAAGACATTATAGAGGATAATACGTACGGCCCAGTACATCACTGGGGCCGAGCTCCATGCCATCCAGGATCTCTATACCAGGCGGTGTCAGAGGAAGGCTCTAGAAATTGTCAAAGACCCCAGTCACCCAAGTCATAGACTGTTCTCCTGGCTACCACACAGCACGCTATACCAGAGTGCCAAGCCTTCTGGACAGCTTCTACCCCCACACACACTTTCACATACGCTGCTGTTTATTATCCATCCTCAGTGCTTAGTCACTTTTACCCCTACATACATGTACATATCATCTCAATTACCTCGTACCCCTTGTATATAGCTTCGTTATTTTGTGTTAAAATTCCTTTTACAAAGACTCGGTATTGTTGGGAAAGGGCTCGTAAGTAAGCATTTCACGGTAAAGTCTACACCCGTTGTATTCGGCGCGTGTAACAAATAAAATTGTACTACATTGAAAGCCATTGTGTTGGCTACATTTTAAGAAATGCACTTAATAAAACACATGCTATTGGAATTACTCAATAGAGCCTGAAAAACTTTAATTGGTCTCATGCTGGGCAACAGGTATAATTACTCCACCAACTCCATTTACTGCAATGCAAAACACTCTATATGGGATACTTATTGGGATGTGGAGAGAGAAAAAAAAAACATTACTACCTGTTTCAAATACACTGGGATGAAAAATACTCAGTAGGGTCTTTACTAACCAAATGTGTGTAGTTTTGGAGGGGGACTGTGTCATACATATCCAGCAGCACTTTGTTCTCCACCTCCATCATAATGCACTGTAATAGACTTTACATGGGGTACATATTGGCTTGTAGAGAGAAAACAGGTCTCAGCTATGGATGGGGTGGAGAACGAAGTTCTTCTGGATATGTATGGCACATTCCCCTCAAAAATTACATATATTTGGTTAGTTAAGATCCTACCGAGCATTTTCCAATACACTTTAGTTGAGGCGGGTAGAAAAGTTCTCTATAGCCCAAAGTGTCAACATATTACTTCTTCATTATTGGTGTAAAAAAAAAAGCAGCAAAATAAAAAAGTTGCCATTGACTAAAATGCTAATTATTTTTGAATGAATTACCCACATTGCAATACGGACTTTTATTCTGAAGGTTTCCTCATTACAATACAAACATGACGTCATAATTTGTGGTGTCGGCAGAATACTACTAAATAACCATCTAGAAAAACGACAGACCACAGGATCCTATAAACCAGCTTTCGTTTTAGCTAACGATAGTTATTAGCCAGCCAGTCTGCGAGCATCGTTATAGCTAGCTACATGGGCATGTGCGGGCGGCTATCCTGACCAAATGCACAGGTCAGCGCAGCGGTCTTGCTGCCTGGTTTAAACACCCTTGAAAATGAACAATTACCCCGTGTAACTACTTCGTTCAGTAAAATGTGTAAATGTACGATTGAAACCCACAAGGTAGTCTACAATGACGTCAACCAATGACCAAGCTGAGTGTGTGCTGACGTTTAGCTAATGACTCGTTCAAAATAACTGAACTGGGAAATCTCAGACCAGTGGGAACTCGGGAAAATAATCCATCTGGGAAAATTCGTGTTGAACGGTTATCCAACAGAATTCCAAATCGGGAACTCGGGCCTCTTTCTAGAGCTCCAACTTTCAGACCTGAAGATCACTGACGTCATAATTTGACCTCTTTTTTTCCCCCGTTGTCTTGAAAGCACCATAACAAATGACCGTACGTTATCTAGACAAGGGTTACCCAAACTTTAATTATTTGAATCAAACTGTGTAGTGCTTGGACAAAAACCGAAACGTGTACCGGGGGAGTGCCAAGCACCGAGTTTGGGAAACCCTGATCTAGTGAAATATAGTTAGCTTAAATACCGGTACCAGTAGTAAAAGTGTAGCTAGAGGATCACGTACCGTTCGAGCCCCATTTCTCCTTCTGACGTTTCACCTGGTCCAAACCAAGTCCTGTGCTTTCGTTGACAGAAAAATCGCTATAAACTTCTTCAACACTCTTTGTGTGAGCGTTATCCATGGTGGACTATCGGTTCCTTATTTCGTTTAACGTTACTCAGCCGCCTCAGTCTCTTTAAAAGTCAACACTTTCAGAAGAAAAAAATACAGCTTGCCAACTATGAAATATGCATTCAGATAACTGCTTGATGACACGAATAGTAAATTGTTAGCCTTATGAACAAGCTAATTGGAACGAAACATGACCCTTCGACGAATGTTCACGTTACTTTGGGTGTCCTCTTATCTCCCCAAAAATGGTGGAAAAGAATGCCGCAATCGCCACTGTTGAGAGCTGCATTCACCCAGTCCAATCCTTGCGCTACCCTCGGTTTGCGTTGGTCTACCCTCTCAGCTTCAGTGGTAACACACTGTAGTGCTCATCTGTTTTGTTCAAAAGTGCCTCAACACTGCCCCTTGCATGTTCAGTATGTGGACTACTCTCATTGGACGGAAGTAGTCCGGAAATGTTCTCAAAAGTAAGGCTTTACCAAGAGTTTGATATTAGCAGTCAGTGACAAACACAGCCAAACAACAATACTCTGTAGTAATCTGAATATGATGCAGAAAATCTGGTTGATGCATTTCCCTTTCCCAGGATCAGTAGGCCCTAGTTCAGGGTTCTCCAACTCAAGATCCAGAGGTGTCGACCTTCAAGCTTTTATTCCAGTGCATCATTAACAGACCATGTTAAAATAAAATGTAGCATGGGATTTAGTCTGGGCCATAATTAGCTGAGTCATAGGGCTGTTATTATAAGCCTGCATGCTCTCCAGTGCCAGAGTTTGCTCTGAATTGTTACATTAGCTAAATAAAAAGCCATTGACTATTTACTGTGAACTATATCAAGATACTTTGACATGGGATACTGACCAGGCTGGATATTGTCTATGGAAAGTCTATGTACCAGTATAGATTGTGATCCACACTGAGTTTGCATACCTAGCCACAGCCATTATTTACTTACATTAGTATGACCAACAACAATGAGAGTGACTGGACCCTAGCAGCATGCATATATTTGAATGCACTCACCTCACCTGACCTCACTTGAAATCATAATTTGATGTGAACAAAGGCAGCATTTCTTTGTCAAACCAAGTGATGCAAAGCAATCACAGGCAAACTACTATGATGGCTTGAACTATGTCAGCGAAGGGCACAAGGTTAAGATGACACCCCCACTGTGTTTATTAGGGGTAATTCTTGTAACAGGACTGGCTTGTTTCATCTGTTGACACTTCTAAATGAATCCTCCAGTGGGACAAGGCCGATCCTGTTGTTCAGTTATAATTCTATCCCAACCAGTTCCGAGTCAAGCTGCCTTCTGGAATTCACACGCGATCCATCTG
Organism: Oncorhynchus clarkii lewisi; assembly: GCF_045791955.1. NCBI lineage: Eukaryota > Metazoa > Chordata > Actinopteri > Salmoniformes > Salmonidae > Oncorhynchus > Oncorhynchus clarkii. The sequence continues at coordinate 23,085,542 of NC_092152.1, read as the reverse complement.
GCACAGGGAGGGACCATTAACTGTGGCTGTCAGGACAGTCTGCAGTATATTGAGTTACACTACATGACAAAGTATGCGGACACCTGCTTGTCGAACATCTCATTATAAAATCATGGGCATATGGAGTTGGTCCCCTCTTTGCTGCTACAACAGCCTCCACTCTTCTGGGAAAGCTTTCCACTAGATGTTGAAAATGTTCTTCCATTAAGCCATAAGAGCATTAGTGAGTTTGGCTCACAGTCAACCTTCCAATTCATCCCAAAGGTGCTTGATGGAGTTGAGGTCAGAGCTCTGTGCAGGCTAGTCAAGGTTTTTATTTATTTAACTAGTTAAGTCAGTTAAGAACAAATTCTTATTTACAATGATGATGTTGTTGTTCAGGAGTAGAACAACAGATTTGTACCTTGTCAGCTCAGGGATTCGATCTAGCAACCTGTCGGTTACTGGCCCAACGCTCTAACCACTAGGCTACCTGTCGTCTTCCACACAGATCTCGACAAACCATTTCTGTATGGACCTCGCTTTGTGCATGGGGGCATTGTTATGCTGAAACAGGAAACGGCCTTCCCCAAACTGTTGCCACAAAGTTGGAAGCACAAAATCGTCTAGTATGTAATTGTATGCTGTAGCATTAATATTTCCCTTCACTGGAACAAAGGGGCCCAAACCGAACCATGAAAAACAGCTCCAGACCATTATTACTCCTCCACTTAACTTTACAGTTATCACTATTCATTGGGGCAGGTAGCCAAACCCAGATTTGTCCGTCGGACTACCAGATGGTGAAGCGTGATTCATCACTCCAGAGAATGCTATCCCACTACTCCAGAGTCCAATGGCGACGAGCTTTACACCACTCCAGCCGACGCTTGGCATTGCACATGGTGATGTTAGGCTTGTGTGTGGCTACTCGGCCATGGAAACCCATTTCATGAAGCTCAGGACGAACAGTTCTTGTGCTGACGTTGTTTCCAGAGGCAGTTTGGAACTCGGTAGTGAGTGTTGCAACCGAGGACAGACGATTTTTACACGTTACGTGCTTCAGCGTTCCCGTTCTGCGAGCTTGTGTGGCCTACCAATTCGTGGCTGAGCCATTGTTGTCCTTCACAATAACAGCTGTGAAAGTCACGGAGCTCTTCAGAAAGGCCATTCTACTGGCATTTTTTGTTCATGGAGATTGCATGGCTGTGTGCTCGATTTTATACACCGGTCAACAACAGGTGTGACTGAAATATCAGAATCCACTAATTTGAAGGGGCGTCCACATACTTTTCTATTTATAGTGTATATGCTATACCCAGAGGAAGGAAGGAGAGGGGAGGGGGGCTGAAATTACCATGGGTGCCCCCTTCAAGTCCCCAAGCTATAGTCAAAGCTAAGACTTGGGTACGGCAAGTGACAAGTCCCCTTACTCACATCAGCATTTATAGACAGGTATTCAGAATGATTGATTTGTGAATAGGAGATTTATTCTAAGGATGACCGGTCAGTTTGATTTATCATTGATTGTTTTCCATCCCCTTTAGAAGGCTGTGACTATTCAGACAGAAATACAACCAAATATCAATAAACTTGAAATATCGTATTAAATACATGCTCCGGAACTTTGGTGACTGCTAAGTATTTTTTAAACCTCCCGCTTTGGACTGGATGTGTCAATGTGTAGTTCAGAAATGCATAATCTATGAGCAGAATTACTATCTTACCTCAATTAGCCACGAAATCCCTAGTCGGAAAGCGACTGTTTTTCTGAACAATGTGACATTTCTCTACATTTTCCCCCCACATGGTCCAACACCCTAGGAATTCGAGTTCTAGTCGATGAGCTTCAGCTCCTCACAAATTGAGTGACAGCTAGCAAGATGCACACACAGCAGAGCGAGAGCAATGACGTGGTGTACATATCTGCACATATGTGACGTAGTATGCAACTTTAATGAACCACCTTTGGCTCATGTGGCCTACTTTCAGAACTACTCGCTAATAAGTATACAAAAGTTCCAGAGAATCTCTATAAGAATATATTTTTATGAACAAAGTTAAATGAGAAGTACAACAGGATATTATGTAACTCATATAATATATATACTGAACAAAAATATAAACTCAACATGTAAAGTGTTGGTCCCATGTTTCATGAACTGAAAAAAACAACATTTTCTTTTCATATGCACAAAAAGTGTATTTCTCTAAATTTTGTGCACTAATTTGCTTGCACCCCTATTAGTGAGCATTTCTCCTTTGCCAATATAATCGATCCACCTGACAGGTGTGGCACATCAAGAAGCTGATTAAACAGCATGATCATTACACAGGTGCACCTTGTGCTGGGGGCAGTAAAAGGCCACTCTAAAATGTGCAGTTTTGTCACACAACACAATGCCACAAATGTCTCAAGTTTTGAGGGAGCATAAAATTGGCATGCTGACTGCAGGAATGTCCACCAGAGCTGTTGCCAGAGAATTGAATGTTAATTTCTCTACCATAAGATCCCTCCCAAAAAACGGAGAATTTGGCAGTACGTCCAACTGGCCTCACAACCGCAGACCACGTGTGTCCACGCCTGCCCAGGACCTCCAAATCCAGCTTCTTCACCTGCGGGATCATCTGAGTGGAGGGTGGTGGTGCTGAGGAGTATTTCTGTCTGTAATAAAGCCCTTTTGTGGAGAAAAACAAATTCTAATTGGCCGAGCCTGGCTCCCCAGTGGGTGGGCCTGGCTGCCAAGTGGGTGGGCCTATGCACTCTAAGGCCCACCCATGGCTGTACCCCTGCCCAGTCATGTGAAATCCATAGATTAGGGCCTAATGAATTTATTTCAATTGACTGATTTTCTTATATGAATTGTAACTAAAATCTTTTAAATTGTTTCATGTATATTTTTGTTCAGTATAATTTATGGAACAAATAAAGGTGTTACATAGAGGTGTTACAAAGAAATATACTTCAAAGTACAAGATGCAAGAAAATGATGCTTGATTAGTTCACTCTGCACTGTTCCATCTGAACCAGAGGCCCAGTTGAATTCCAAAACTGGCAAGCTCCTTTACCCAAGGTGTGGCTGTTGTTTCCCAAAATAACTGAGTGCAGCTGCGTCCCAAGTGCAACACATTGTACGCTGTTGTTATCTTTAGACACATAGATTTAAACTGTATTCTTAAAATGGAGGCTGTGGATTTGTTTAAAGTCAGAGGGCCAGAGAGAGTTAAACATCTTATCTGGCTGAAACCTCCTGGTACATGTGTCCCTTTGGTTCTGGATTCATCAGGCAACTCTCACAATATCATCACCAGAAAGGTGTTCCTCACAGGAGATAAATCAGTTAAACTAAATCCTACTTTGGGATTATTTACAAACACAAATCAATAACTAAACCAGGATTAACACAGATTGGATGAATGGAATCCTTTTAACTGTAGGCGATGAAAGCAGAGTAGTTTTGATACACGAAGAGTAATTATCTCACCTAAAAATATATATAATGCAAGACAAACAGAACAGATTAATGAACTATAATTGGCAAACTAAGTCCAGTAGTTAGATGAGTGAGAAGTCCTGGTCATTGTGGTAGAGCTTAGTGTACCAGAGTTGGCCCTGCTTTAATATTCTCCTCGTCCTCACAGCACCAGCCTATCCTCACCGCCCTCCTGGATGACCTGGCCAATGGAGGCTTGGCTCTGGGCCCTCAGGAAGCACTGGCGCTTGCACTCCATCAGCTGTTCCAGGTCGCGCCACATCTTCACCTGCTTCATGTTCGGCCCATGGCTCTCCCTCACAGTCTTCTGCTGCTCACGCAACTTCTGTTGTTGTCCAAAGGGAAAGACTAAGAATTAATGTCAGCCCAACATGCATACAGTGTATGATCAGCATTGTTAAATGGCATTTTTTCAGTTGAATACCTTTTCATTATAAGTTGCAAGGCAAGCCATCCTTTTATAAATTAACGGAAAGCTTGACCAACCAAATACTTACTACTTAGAGGAATTAGCATATAGCCTATTCATAACCCTAAAAAAAGAATAGAAGGGGGTGAAAACCATGAGCCTCCTAGGTTTTGTATTGAAGTTAATGTACCGAGAGGAGGATGGAAGCTAGCTGTCCTCTCGGCTACACCATGGTGCTACCCTAGAGAGTGCTGTTGAAGCTACTGTAGATTTTCATAAATAACAGTGTGTTTTAATCTATTATTTTTGACGTGAATATATTTAGTATAGTTTTATTTAAAAAGGATTACTTTTAATGTTTCACAATTTTTGTGAAATTTACTGAGGAGGTTGGTCCTCCCATTCCTCCTCTGAGGAGCCTCCACTGCTGATCTACTGCAGCAGCACATCTACATTACAGTTTGTGTACTGGGCCAAATGGTTTAGCAGGAATGCAGCTGAGCCCCCTCTGCCATACCCTTCCTCCTCTCTGGCATCCCTCTTATCAGGGTGAAGAAGGAAGGAACCCAAAGCATGGTGCCTGTGTTTGCAGGGGATCCATTTCAGATGCCAGTGCAGCACAGGATTGGCACCGTGCCTGCACCCTGACAAAGCACAAAGAGCACCTCTTTGCTCACCTTGCCCAGGGACTCCTGCTCTGCAATGTTCTTCATGTACTGCTCCCTGTGAAACAGCCAGAGGGTCAGAGTTCATGTGAGCCTTTTCACTTTCGCAAGCTCAATGCTGCTATTATGACATTACTGTGAGTTTTACAAGGAAAATACTACCTAGTAGTTGAATAACAACATAGCAAACATCCATAACATATTTTATTAAACCAGTAATATAAATAGATTTACATATTTTTCTATAGCAAAGCAATACTTCTGGACACACTTGGAAATGAGGGTGACCTATGAGGGTGAATCTACTAACAGACTGCTGTAAGTGTGTACTTTGAGGGAGGTATAGGGGGAGGTGGGTGGCAACAGTAGCATACAGTATGCACCCATTGTGCTGTAATCGTAGCATATGGAGGTGACTGTAGTAATAGAAATCCTAAGCAGCTGGCAGACTCACCTGATGGTCTTCCTCCTCTCTTGCGGATCAGGAGACACGTAAGCCTTCATCTCCTCTGCTGCTCGCTGCATTTGCATCTCAATGATCTGTGAAGAGAGAGAGAGATGGGCAGAGAGAGAGAGCTCTGGTTGACAGTCACAGAACAGGTGTTGGGGGAGGGGTTGTTTGCTACCTGAACCCCTTACCTCTTTCATGCAGTTGATATAGTGGTATCGGTTTTCCTCCTGAGTCATCTCCTCCCTCAGAGCTCTCACCTCCTGCAATGGAGGTGGTGAATGAAAACATGTGGCAATAGGAAACTGAAGCATCAGGCCTGAAGCATCAGATGCTTGTTGCTATGGCAGTACTGAACTGGTCCTCGCGCAGAGCACATTCCAATGATGTAAATAGAGAAGATTTGATATGTGGTGATATGCTGATCTGATGGGTGTGTTGGTAGATAGACCAGGGGTCTACACATAGCATTCATATTATACCTGCTCCAGTTTGGATCGGTTACTCTCCAGACCTGCAGCACAGCTGTCATACTGGGCCTTCTTTTCCTCATACTCTTGAGTTAGGTCCTGTCATGAAATAAATACACATTCACAGATACATGAACCCAAAGAAATACACATTCACAGATACATGAACCCAAAGAAATACACATACATGGACATATTCAAAATCATTTAAAAAGACAGAGTACAATGACAACACTTTTCACCATTCTAGTATGTTATGTATGCAAGTTCTAGTTTCCCCAAGCCCTTTCATATCATTATCAGATCAAAGCCCATGTATTTGCACCGTTTTACTTAAGCCTAAGCTCTAGCTGAGTATATTCATACATTTCTGACGTAACTTTTCATCATTAGTAAATGTTAGCCAGTATGATGGTCAACCAACTCAGGGAACACAACCTGGAAAATATGATCCCCAGCTTTAGCTGAGAGATGTGAAGTGCTTTCCCTGTCGTACACTATGCACATAGACTATGTTTCAATTATCGTTAATGGACTCCACAACAATCCTGCATGAAGTCAACAGCAGCTGGCTGATGCGTCAGGGTTTTCCCCGCTTCTTTTGTCAAATCTCTTGGCCTCATGTCATGATTTGTAATGCTTTTTAATCTGTGGTTGTACTGTACCTGTCAATAATTGACACGCCTACTAATTCAAGGATTTTTCTTTATTTTGACTATTTTCTACACTGTAGAATAATAGTGAAGACATCAAAACTATGAAATAAACATATGGAATCATGTAGTAACCAAAAGTTTTAACAAATCAAAATAAATGTTATATTTGAGATTCTTCAAAGAAGCCACCCTTTGCCTTGATGACAGCTTTGCACACTCTTGGCATTCTCTCAACCAGCTTCATGAGGTAGTGGAATGCATTTCAATTAACAGGTGTGCCATGTTAAAAGTACATTTGTGGAATTTCTTTCCTTGTTTACGGGTTTGGGCCAATCAGTTGTGTTGTGACAAGGTAGGGGTGGGTATACAGAATATAGCCCTATTTGGTAAAAGACCAAGTCCATATTATGGCAAGAACAGCTCAATAAGCAAAGAGAAACGACAGTCCATCATTACATTAACACATGAATATCAGTCAATGCGGACAATTTCAAGAACTTTCAAAGTTTCTTCAAGTGCAGTGGCAGAAATCATAAAGTGCTATGATGGAACTGGCTCTCATGAGGACCGCCACAGGAAAGGAAGACCCAGACCTTCCTCTGCTGCAGAGGATAAGTTCATTAGAGTTACCAGCCTCTGCACACTCTTGGCATTCTCTCAACCAGCTTCACCTGGAATGCTTTCCATTGCTCGTGTTTCTTGGCCCAAGAAAGTCTCTTCTTCTTATTGGTGTCCTTTAGTAGTGGTTTCTTGACAGCAATTCAACCATGAAGGCTTGATTCACGCACTCGCCTCTGAACAGTTGATGTTGAGATGTGTTTGTTACTTGAACTCTGAAGCATTTTTTTGTGCTCAGCATATGTGGGAACTTCTTCAAGACTCTTGGAAAAGCATTCCAGGTGAAACTGGTTGAGAGAATGCCAAGAGTGTGCAAAGCTGTCATCAAGGCAAAGGGTGGCTACTTTAAAGAATTTAAAATCTATATTGATTTGTTTAACACTTTTTTGGTTACTATATGATTCCATATGTGGTATTTTATAGTTTTGATGTCTTCACTATTATTCTACAATGTAGAAAATAGTAAAAATAAAGAAAAGCCCATGAATGAGTAGGTGTCCAAACTTTTGACTGGTACTGTACATTTAGGTTATTCTATAGACACAGATCTGTGTAATGACACAATTTGAAGATGAAACTGCAGACAAAGTTTTATAGCATGTGACGTTCACCTGACACTGCTGTCTTAAAGGCCTCAGTTCCTTTATTATCGGAGCAAGGGCAGACTTTTTCTCCACTATCGTTGAGTTCAGTTTCTTCACCTGAAAAAAAGCGTCACATATTTCAACCCATCTGCCAACATCATGATTTGGTGGGAAAAGTAATCCACATAAATGTCAGTTAAAGATGACTATGGCCATAATAATCATTATAAACTCAGCAAAAAAAGAAACGTCCCTTTTTCCGGACCCTGTCTTGATCTATCAGTGCTCAGACTGTGCAATAGGCTGAGAGAGGCTGGACTGAGGGCTTGTAGGCCTGTTGTAAGGCAGGTCCTCACCAGACATCACCGGCAACAACGTCGCCTATGGGCACAAACCCACTGTCGCTGGACCAGACAGGACTGGCAAAAAGTGCTGTTCACTGACGAGTCGCAGTTTTGTCTCACTAGGGGTGATGGTTGGCTTTGCGTTTATCGTTGAAGGAATGAGCATTACACCAAGGCCTGTACTCTGGAGCGGGATCGATATCGTCATGGTCTGGGACGGTGTGTCACAGCATCATCGGACTGAGCTTGTTGTCATTGCAGGCAATCTCAAAGCTGTGCGTTACAGGGAAGACATCCTCCTCCCTCATGTGGTACCCTTCCTGCAGGCTCATCCTGACATGACCCTCCAGCATGACAATACCACCAGACATACTGCTCGCTCTGTGCGGGATTTCCTGCAAGACAGGAATGTCAGTGTTCTGCCATGGCCAGCAAAGAGCCCGGATCTCAATCCCATTGAGCACATCTGGGACCTGTTGGATCAGAGGGTGAGGGCAGGGCCATTCCCCCCTAGAAATGTCCGGGAACTTGCAGTTGCCTTGGTGGAAGAGTGGGGTAACAGCTCACAGCAAGAACTGGCAAATCTGGTGCAGTCCATGAGGAGGAGATGCAATGTAGTACTTAATGCAGCTGGTGGCCACACCAGATACTGACTGTTACTTTTGATTTTGTTCAGGGACACATGATTCAATTTCTGTTAGTCACGTGTCTTTGGAACTTGTTCAGTTTGTGTCCCAGTTGTTGAATCTTGTTATGTTCATACAAATATTTACACATGTTAAGTTGCTGAAAATAAAACGCAGTTGACAGTGAGAGGACGTTTTTTGTTGTTGCTGAGTTTATGTCACCTGTGTTGTACACAAGCAGGGGCCTTACAGGGTGTGCATTCAGAGGCAAAGCTATCTAAGGCCAAAGATTGTGAAGTGAGTGAAAGTCAACTTTATGGCTACAGCAAGGAATGTTTGAATCATTGGCAGCAGCACAAGTGTGCAAGCTGCCAGCTTTAACCACAAGCCCTGACTACCCTTTAAATAATTTCAAAAACATCTTGGACTGGGGCCTAAACGGCTGCAACTGGTTCTATTTGGACTTCAATGCAATGGGATGACAGATTGATAAAACAGAGTGATTTGGTGATCCAACTTGGCTTAAAACTAAGCAATTACTCTTCCTTTCCCCACAAAAAGACAGATTAATTACACACAAGTGGTATTTCAAAAGGTATCAAGTCACTAAATCAATGCAAATAAATCAATGACACAAACAAAACTTGACTAGGACACTTCTGGTAAAACAAATTGTGCTGTGTTTGTGTATCCCATTAGAAGGGGCATCTGAACGCAATCAGCATGATCCTGTGACTGAGTATGGGCGGTCTGGAGTGGGGAAAGATCTGTCACTGTGGTAAAGTGAGATGCTACTCAGATAGTGGCTCCGATCCTGATATAGTCACCATTTCTGACATGTCGTCCAGCGAGCGCCCCTTCATCTCGTCCAGTTCACTCTTGATGGCTGACACTCTCTCCAGTTCCTCCTGAGTGTCACTGTACCCAGAGATCCCCTTCTGTGCCTCCATGGATTGCTAAATGGACCACAATAAGAGCATGAGAGGGCACATGGGGTGATACATCAGTAACTACACCAAATATGACAGCCTTGTAATGCAGCAGCATAAAATGATGTGATTGTATCCAGTGTTAGAATCCTGAGGCAAATGTCAGTTTAGGGACTGGACCTGGCAAGAGTTCACTAGAAACACCTGGCATTTGAGCAATGTAGTCTACACACCCACATGTGCTGCAAGGCAGTAAGATGAAATCAGTGAATTCAAGTTAATAATTTGCAATGAGTAAACCTCCATGTAATGTATACAGTGGCTCACCTGACTTAATTGTTAATGATTCGTTTGCACCATGTCAACAAATGTAAGCCTATAGCTATGACTCAGAAACGGTAGTTGAGGAAGTTCCGCAGCATTATCAAGGACCCCACACACCCCAGCCACGGACTGTTCAATCCCTTAGTCGGACAGACGGTGTCGGAACATGAGGTCTGATACCAACAGGCTCAGAGACAATTTATCTACAAGCCATCAGACTGCTGAACACTTGAACTAGACTGACCACCTGCACTGACTTTCCACACATGCACACAGACACCCACCCACAGACATCCACCCACACAGACACCCACCCACACAGACACCCACCCACACAGACACCCACCCACAGACATCCACACATATATTCATGCTACACACACATCACAACTGCACAATTTAAACACTTGGCCCCAATCCCCCCTTCCCTGATACATGTGTAAATATTGGACTATAAACTGTGCCATCCTATATTATGCTTACGCTAAAAATGTACTATTCTATTCTACTGCCATTTACTTTATGTTTGTACTCGTATCTTTTATTATTTCTTATTGTTGTTGTATTGTCGAGAAGGAACCGGCAAGTAAGTATTTTGTTGGACGGTGTTTACCATGTACATCCTGTACATACGACTAATAAAACTTGAAACAGTGACTGAGTTACTCCCTCTCTGTCTGGGAGGATATATAGCAGCATGGAGCCTAGTCCTGAAATGACCCCTGGCGCCTGTGCTCTAAGCACTGTGAAGGGTTGTGTCCACACAAACAGACAGGGGTCAGCTCAACACCTGGGAGTAGAGGCCACTTTGTTCTCCAAGAAGAGAAGATTACATGCGGTTGAGATAGCAGGATGTGTGTGTGGTCTATTATATGAGTGAGAAATCTGTGATCTATGAAAAGAAACACAATTTCCTTCCCATGTAGCACCCATCCCTCTCCTGCAGATCTGTTCACAGATAAAGACAATGTAAATGACCTCATTAAATTACATTATAATATTTGGTTCTGATATGAATAGTTCACAGTTGCAAGCAGGGCTTCTAGTGAGTTTTGGGTTATGCAGTAGGCTATAACCAACATTGTTGCAGTAAATGGTTCATAGTTGTAGGTTGAAGGGGTAACAGTTGGACTGGGGTGACTGGGTGGGTGAGTGATGGGAACAGGAATGCAGGTGGTGAGAGGAGAAAGGGCTCAGACACTAATATCCACTGATTTAAAAAAAATACCAGCGTCAGACAGAGAGAAGAGCAGATTCAGCCATCGCAAATAGCAGCAGCCCAGCCCTTACTGTGTCAGCCAGGCTATAAGCAAGTCAGAAGCTGGGAGGGAACAGAGGTGTGAAGTCATTTCCAGGAAGGCATGTCACTTTACTGTTAATGTACATTACATGAACAAGGGCAGGATGGAAAGGTAAGTGTCCCAAGGGGCTTCTATGAGGTATGGAGGGGAGCATGTAGGGTGGTAGGGTGGATTGCTGCGAAGGGGATTGCTGTGGTGCATAGTTACCAGTTGCTGTTGGCCGACCTCGTGCCTCTGTTTTAGGATTTCCTCTGTCCGCTGTAAGACCCCATACTCAGCTCTCAGCTCGGTAATCTCCTGACGCTTCTTCTTGAACACCGTCCCCTTGCTGCGCAGTTTCCCCACAAAACGTTTAAACTGAGAGGAATCGAGAGAGACTATTGTCATGAATGATATGCTAAGAGAAATGGAACAAGACAGAAATGACAACATTAAAACAATAGATCAAACGTCAGTGAAGAGAAAGTAAATACACAAGGGAAACCACATCTTGACGCCAGGTCATCCCCTTCAGTTTCTACTGAGACAGACACGACCCATGTCTGAGAGAGTGAGTTCGGGAGTGTGAAAAAGAGAGAGTTACTGTAATGTGGCTTAGTATCCAGCAGTGATGGAACAATGTAAAATGTTCTTGGAGAAGACAATAGTCGAGGTGCCTCAGACTCCTGTGCATGTCAAAATGTATTCCTTCTGGAGAATCCCAGAAAATGTCCTGTAAGTCACATGGGCATGCATGGCTTGTGCGCAAGAATGTATGGTTTATTTTATTTTGGGACATCAAGGGCAGACAAGGTTGAGAGGGAATTAGCAGCCAGAATAAGGCTGCGTAGCATTCCCTCGTCACATACAATATGTCCCCAAAACAGCTGCTAAATTATCCAACACAACTTTGAAGGGTTTGAACTATTTATCATGACCCTGTGTCAGACACACACATACTCAGGACAGGAGGATGGTTCTGGAAAATGCAGCACATTGGGATAGTTAAGCAGTAAGGCCCGAGGGGGTGTGGTATATGGCCAATATACCACGGCTAAGGGTTGTTCTTACGCACTACACAATGCGGAGTGCCTGGATACAGCCTTTAACCGTGGTATATTGGCCATATTCCACAAACCCCAGAGGTGCCTTATTGTTATTATAAGCTAGTTACCAAAGTAATTAGAACAGTAAAACTATTTGTTTTTGCCATAACCATGGTATACGGTCAGATATAACACAGCTTTCAGCCAAATTAGCATTCAGTATTCGAACCACCCAGTTTATAATAGATAATGAAACATTTTGCCCATACAGTATATGCACTGAGCATATTTATAAATAGCAGTAACCTACTATATGTGAAATCAATTTTGGCAGGGTGAATAGCTTTTCCAGACTGAGCAAACATCTGTTATTTACATTGGGGGAATTTGGGGTGTAAGTGAACAGAAAGCATTATTATTTCCATAACAGACTGACCTAGTGATGTCACTTGTTAAATCCACTTCAATCATTGTCGATGAAAGGGAGAAGACAGGTTAAAGAAGGATTTTTAAGCCTTGAGACATGGTTTGTGTATGTGTGCCATTCAAAGGATGAATGGACAAGACAAAGGGTTTACGTGCCTTTGAACCGGGTATGGTAGTAGGTTTGTGTCAAGAACTGCAATGCTGCAGGGTTTTTCATGCTCAACAGTTTCCTATGTATATCAAGGATGGTCCACCACTCAAAGGATATTCAGCCAACTTGACACAACTGTGGGAAGCACTGGAGTCAACATGGGCCAGCATCCCCGTGGAACGCTTTCGACACCTTGTAGAGTACATGCCCTGACGAATTGAGGCGGTTCTGAGGCCAATAACTCAATATTAGGAAGGTGTTCTTAATATTTTGTACACTCAGTGTATGTAATGATGGAACACTAGCAACATGGTGGACTAGTTTGTAGTGGGTGTAAAAGCAAGCTCACTGAGGATGAGCAGTTGCTGTGTGACATGTGATGACATGTTAGCAGCATAATGGAAAATACCTCTGATAAGGTGCTCATTTCCACCATGACCCATGGACCCGGGGAGAGACAGATAAGCCCAGTGTGACTAGACCCTTTCCATTTACCATAAATCCCCTGACTCCTCCTCCATCCGGTTCTCACCTACTGTTAACATACTGAGAAAAAGTCAGGTTTAGAGTTTCCTTTCACATCAAACACACTCACTCATTATCCAGAGGAGCAGATGAAACCACACACATTGAACAGGGCACGGAGGAGAGCAGGGAGAAAGTGGATGCTATTTCAGACATGCAGCTCCTGTGCTTCGCCAGCCTGTCCAGCTGTCAGTGCAATGTTTTCACTGAGTGTGGAACGCCTGCCCATAAACCACTCAGACAACATATGGGTACAGCACATGCCCTATGCATCAGCTACCACCAACTATATAGACCTGTTAATGGCCAAAGGTCGCGCTGCAAACAGGAACAGGCTTAGTCTGAGATGTGAAGAGTGGTCGTTCTCTTTATCCTTGATCTTACAGAGCCAGGCACAGGGTGTGTTGACACACAGGAGTGATGGCTCCTGGCACTATGTTGCAGAGGCAAAAAGGCACTCAAATTTGAGAGACCTTTCTCTGCCAATGGTTTATACTAAGTGATCTAACCAAACATGGCGTCAAAGCATGCATGGCTCTCAACCTTTGCCTCTCCCGAGTCCGTAGGGGAGTTGGAGCGATGGGACAAGACTAACTACATATTGGATATCACGAAAAAGGGGTAAAAGTACAAAAATATAAACAAAACCTCATGTCAGTTTGTTTTCTTTGCGGTAAAATATCCTCCATAGATGTCAAAGTTAGTTGAAGGATTTACACTGAAATAGTTTGTTTTGCTGAATTAATTAAGAATATTTACACAAGAGATATAAAAATAAAATACATTTCAGACAGTTTGTTAAATACTGTCCTGGTTCCGGGTAGCCCCTGTTGTGGTCTATTTTTAACCTTGCATGGGAAAGTGGGAGAGTGAGGGGAACAGGGATAAGTAGCATTAGCCTGTAAGCTCCACTATGTTTACATAAGAGCAGAAATAGCGTCTCATGTTTACTGGGATCCACAACTACCGCACGTCACCCTTATCAACAAAGATTATGTATTGGAGTAGACGTAAGCAAACAGTAGAATGTTTAATCAATCTACCCCTAAAGATGGAAAATATTTGATCTCTGATGCATTTTACTATCTTTTGAGAAAGTTTGGATAGTGATGTTCAGTTTTGAGTGGTGGGCAATTGTACAACGTTGCAAGTGAATACTGAGCAGATTGTATATAGTGGCAGCAGTCTTTTTGCTGCAAAATGACAATATTTCAATTACCCCCAAAAACGTATATGACCCTATTCCACAAACATTGACTGGTGAGGAAGGTGATTACTATTGGTGTGGATGATGATGTTCAGACAAGAGTATTGAGCTGTGAGAGGCGGTTAGTTACTGTAATGTTACCTCATCTCCCCGGATGACCTCGTCTCCATCCTGGTCTCGTGCCTGGCTGTTCTTCTGGTTCAGCTCTCTGTCTAGTGCAGCTAGCTCCTCCCGCGCCTCCTGCAGCTCCTCCGCCTTCGCCTCCTTCTTACGAGTTATAATCGATGCCTGAAGAGCCACACCAGTCATATTATTACAGATACAGTCAATACAGATACAGCCAGTATATATACGGTGCCTTCGGAAAGTATTCAGACCCCTCGACCCCTTCAACATTTTGTTACGTTACAGCCTTATTCTAAAATGGATTAAAAAAATGTTTTAACTCAACAATCTACGCACAATACCCCCTAAATAACAAAGCGAAAACAGGTTTTTAGACATTTCCGCACATTTATTTAAAGTAAACAACAGAAATACCTTATTTACATTAGTATTCAGACCCTTTGCTATGAGTTTCGAAATTGAGCTCAGGTCCATCCTGTTTCCATTGATCCTCCTTGAGATGCTTCTACAACTTGATTGGAGTCCACCTGTGGTAAATTCAATTGATTTGACATGATTTGGAAAGGCACACACCTGTCTATATAAGGTCCCACAGTTGACAGTGCATGCCAGAGCAAAAACCAAGCCATGAGGTCGAAGGAATTGTCCGTAGAGCTCCGAGACAGGATTGTGTCGAGGCACAGATCTAGAAAAGGGTACCAAAACATTTCTGCAGCATTGAAGGTCCCCAAGAACACAGTGGCCTCTATATTTCTTAAATGGAAGAAGTTTGGAACCACCAAGACTCTTCCTAGAGATGGCCACCTGGCTAAACTGAGTAATCGGTGGAGAAAGGCCTTGGTCAGGGAGGTGACCAAGAACCCAATGGTCACTCTGACAGAGCTCCGGAGTTCCTCTGTGGAGATGGGAGGACCGTCAAGAAGGACAACCATCTCTGCAACACTCCACCAATCAGGCCTTTATGGTAGAGTGGCCAGACGAAAGCCACTCCTCAGTAAACGGCACATGACAGCCTGCTTGGAGTTTGCCAAAAGGCATCTAAAGGATTCTCAGACCATGAGAAACAAGATTCTCTGGTCTGATGAAACCAAGATTGAACTCTTTGGCCTGAATACTAAGTGTCACCTCTGGAGGAAACCTGGCTCCATCCCTACGGTGAAGCAAGTTGGTGGCAGCATCATGCAGTGGGGATGTTTTTCAGCGGCAGGGAGACTAGTCAGGATCGAGGCAAAGATGAACAGAACAATGTACAGAGAGATCCTTGATGAAAACCTGCTCCAGAGCGCTCAGGTCCTAAGACTGGGGCGAAGGTTCACCTTCCAACAGGACAATGACTCTAAGTACACAGCCAAGACAACGCAGGAGTGGCTTCAGGACAAGTCTCAATGTCCTTGAGTGGCCCAGCCAGAGCCCAGAATTGAACCCAATCTAACATCTCTGGAAAGACCTGAAAATAGCTGTGCAGCAACACTCCCCATCCAACCTGACAGAGTTTGAGAGAATCTGCAGAGAAATGGGAGAAACTTCCCAAATACAGCGCCAAGCTTGTAGCGTCATAACCAAGAAGACTCGATTCTGTACAGTAATTGCTGCCAAAGGTGCTTCAACTAAGTACTGAGTAAAGGGTCTGAATTCTTATAACATTTCAGTTTTTAATTTTTAATAAATTAGCCAAAATTTCTAAACCTGTTTTTGCTTTGTCATTATGGGGTATTCTGTGAAGATTGATGAAGAAAAAAATGAATATAGTCAATTTTAGAATAAGGCTGTAACGTAACAAAATGTGGAAAAAGTAATGGGGTCTGAATACTCTGAATACGTCAAGTTTGGACACACCTACTCATTCATGGTATTTTCCTTATTTTTTTACTATTTTCTACATTGTAAAATAATAGAAGACATCAAAACTATGAAATAACACATATGGAATCATGTAGTAATCAAAAAAGTGTTAAACAAATCTAAATATATTTTAGATTCTTCAAAAGTAGCCACCCTTTGATGGCATTTTTATTTTTTTTGCATTGACTGACCTTGTGTTAATTAAAGTAATGATGGGCTGTCGTTTCTCTTTGCTTATTTGAGCAGTTCTTGCTATAATATGGCCTTGGTATTTTACCAAATAGGGCTAACTTCTGTATACCACCCCTACCTTGTCACACAACTTATTGGCTCAAATGCTATTAACTTTTAACAAGGCACACCTGTTAATTGAAATGCATTCCAGGTTACTACCTCAAGAAGCTGGTTGAGAGAATTAACCCCTTTTTTCTCCCCAATTTCATGGAATCAAATTGGTAGTTTACAGTCTTGTCCCATCGCTACAACTCCTGTACGGACTCCGGAGAGGCGAAGGTCGAGAGCCGTGCGTCCTCCGAAACACGACTCTGCCGAGCCGCACTGCTTCTTGACACAATGCCCGCTTAACCCGGAAGCCAGCCGCACCAATGTATCGGAGGAAACAGCGTGCATTGCACCCGGCCCGCAACAGGAGTCGCTAGAATGCAATGGGACAAGAACATCCCTGCAGGTCAAATCCTCCTCTAACCCGAACGACGCTGGGCCAATTGTGCGCCGCCCCATGGGTCTCCCGGTTGCGGCCGATTGCGACAGAGCCTGGACTCAAACCAGGATCTCTAGTGGCACAGCTAGCACTGCGATGCAATGCCTTAAATCACTGCGCCACTCAGGAGGCCCTACTTTGTAGAATCTCAAATCTATTTTGATTTGTTTAACACTTTTTGGATGTAGTAACATGAATTCCAGGTGTTATTTCATAGCTTGATGTCTTCACTATTATTCTACAATGTAGAAAATAGTAAAAAATTAAGAAAAACCCTGGAATGAATAGGTGTCCAAACTTGACTGGTACTGTATATATATCCATTTATTCTAATTCACACAAAATAACCAAGCAGAACATGCACACATTTCACAGGTATAGAAGAAAAAGAAACGCACACCTATTAAGACGAGGTGCTGGCTAGCGGAGTAGAAACTTGAAAATAAAAATAAAAGAGAGCCGCACATTGATTAACCAATGATATTAGGCCACTCTTGGCCATGATTACAGACACCTGTGTCTTTTGACACTATATAAACGAGTCATCTCGCAGTGTTTGTGATTATACCCTGATGAAGACAGCTTGGCTGTCGAAACGTTGGTATTACATTTTTGCATCTGAGCTCCTAGAGTGTGCGGCTCTCTTTTATTTTTATAGAATAGGTATAGAACAGTGACAAAACCAGAGCAGTTCATCCTAGATCTGCCTCACCATAGCAAAAGAGACAACAAAACAGAAAAGTATTAAAATATCAATATGATAACATGAATAAATATGTTGATGAAAAATAAAGTTGCCTCACTACATCAGACAACATCAATCATCCACAAAAGTTCAAACAGCCAGCAAACGCTTAACCATACACAAACAGCCAGCTCATACAAATTCATATAGCTGACAAAGATATGTCTGATTTAAACTGATTTAAAAATAAATGTCCTCTCACTGTCAACTGCGTTTATTTTCAGCAAACTTAACATGCTTACTACACATGTTAAGTTTTCTGAAAATAAACTAAATAAAATATTTGTATGAACATAACAAGATTCAACAACTGAGACATAAACTGAACAAGTTCCACAGACATGTGACTAACAGAAATTGAATAATGTGTCCCTGAACAAAGGGAGAGGTCAAAATCAAAAGTAACAGTCAGTAACTGGTGTGGCCACCAGCTGCATTAAGTACTGCAGTGCATCTCCTCCTCACGGGCTGCACCAGATTTGCCAGTTCTTGCTGTGAGATGTTACCCCACTCTTCCACCAAGGCACCTGCAAGTTCCCGGACATTTCTGGGGGGAATGGCCCTAGCCCTCACCCTCCGATCCAACAGATCCCAGACGTGCTCAATGGGATTGAGATCCGGGCTCTTCACTGGCCATGGCAGAACACTGACATTCCTGACTTGCAGGAAATCACGCACAGAACGAGCAGTATGACTGGTAGCATTGTCATGCTGGAGGGTCATCTCAGGATGAGGGAGGAGGATGTTTCCCTGTAACGCACAGCGTTGAGATTGCCTGCTATGACAACAAGCTCAGTCCGATGGCGCTGTGACACACCGCCCCGGACCATGACGGATCCTCCACCTCCAAATCGATCCAGCTCCAGAGTACAGGCTTTGGTGTAATGCTCATTCCTTCGATGATAAACGCGAATCCGGCCATCACCTCTGGTGAGACAAAACCGCGACTCGTCAGTGAAGAGCACTTTTTGCCTGTCCTGTCTGGTCCAGCGACAGTGGGTTTGTGCCCATAGGCAACGTTGTTGCCGGTGATTTCTGGTGAGGACCTGCCTTACAACAGGCCTACAAGCCCTCAGTCCAGCCTCTCTCAGCCTATTAGTCTGAGCACTGATGAAGGGATTATGCGTTCCTGGTGTAACTTGGGCAGTTGTTGTTGCCATCCTGTACCTGTTCCACAGGTGTGATGTTCGGATGTACCGATCCTGTGAAGGTGTTGTTACACGTGGTCTCCCACTGCGAGGACGATCAGCTGTCCGCCCTGTAGCGCTGTCTTAGGCGTCTCACAGTACGGACATCGCAATTTATTTCCCTGGCCACATCTGCAGTCCTCATGCCTCCTTGCAGCATGCCTAAGGCACGTTCACGCAGATGAGCAGGGACCCTGAGCATCTTTCTTTGGGTGTTTTTCAGAGTCAGTAGAAAGGCCTCTTTAGTGTCCTAAGTTTTCATAACTGTGACCTTAATTGCCTACCGTCTGTAAGCTGTTAGTGTCTCAAAAACCGTACCACAGGTGCATGTTCATTAATTGTTTATGGTTCATTGAACAAGCATGGGAGACAGTGTTTAAACCTTTTACAATGAAGATCTGTAAAGTAATCTTTAAAAGACAGGGTCCTGAAAAAGGGACATTTCTTTTTTGCTGAGTTTAGTATCAATGACAGAGAATGGCATTCTGAAATGTACACAACATTCATCCTAGGTAATTGCTGGTGTTATGTCATATAATAATAACGCTACTGTATCTCTGAAGAATGTGAAAATAGAAAATAAGAAAAAAATAAAATAATCACCTGTTGTCTGAAAAGAGACAGTTTATCATCTATGGGGTCGTTCCGCATCATTCTTTTCTCAATCAGCAGGTTTATTTCAATGTTGTTTTCTCGAATCTGGACAAAGTGGGGAACAGTCAGACTTAAACTTTCAATTTGTCAGAATCAAACTTTTTGGCTATTGTCAGTCATTCTTGTTGTAATCTGTGTGAACCAAATTTACCAAACTTGCAAAGCTCAATAGCTTAATTGCTCAGGTAGGTAGAGATATCTCACCTTGTCCTCTAGTTCCCCAAGCTCAGCTTGGCCCATGGCCGGCTCAGACACCACCTTCTGCAGGTACTGCACCATCCGCCTCTTACTCTCCAGCTCCTTGGGCAGTTTGTCAGACACCATGTAGGAGTTGAACTTGATCTCCTCTTCAAGCCTCTTCATTAAGCCTGAGACAGTGACAAAGACAAAGCTCATTCTTACACCTTTGATCAGGATACCTCATTCTTTGAAACACAATGAGGCACACCTGCTCATTGAAGTAAAGGAGGGTGGTATGCACATCTTAAACTTGAGACACCCGTTCATCATAATCAGATCAAGAGTGTATGCATAACATTGTCTAAATTAACTATCTCAAGGGCATGTAACCTCAACATAGATTGTGCTCTTAAATGCTGCTGTTGAGCTCTGATGCACAGTAGGCCTACTGTATATGAGACCGAAAACCATTACAAAATAGTCACATTAGGAAATGTTTTGATATGTGACATTTTGAGTCATTGGATTGTCAAATTCTTTGTTGGTGTGCCACATCTTTGCTTTCGTCAATTTTTAAACTGTAAATGTGTAAATCTCCTGTGTGATTGTAAAAATGCTACTAGCAGATCAGGACAACAACAACAAAAAAGAGGAAAGTCCACATATGGTGAGCTCTAATGGAGCACATAAAAGATCAGCATGATTACAGGGCCTTAATACAGGTGAAACAATTAACAGAGATTCAGCCTGACCTGATGTGTCCCTGACCGTTCAACCAGCTGTGGCGTTGAGGGTGATTCAGAACATGCCTACTCACTCTCTGGCTTGGCATCTGCTGCTGCCTGTCGCAGGTCCTTCAGCTGCTGCTGAGATCTCTGCAGTCTCTGTTCTGCCTGGAAAAGCTGAACATATCCAAATGGCAACACACACTTATCAGCATCTAAAAAAAACAACATCATGTTGATAAATCTACTTGTAGGTGAATTTGGGATATCTAATTGACAACCATCTGTGATAACATGTAGACCTTTCCCCTAAAGTCTGTATCACTTATTTGTACTCTGTATGCAGTAAAGTTGATCATATGGATAACAAAGCCTGTAAATTGGAAAGGTAGACAAAACAGGATGTAAACTAGACTAAGAAAAGTCAATTCATTACTTGGTTCTTCTGCTCTTGCTTCTGCTGAGCCAGAGACTCTTCTCTCTCCTTTTCCACCCGTAGTTGTCTGGCCAGTTCCAGCATCCGCTGGTGGTTGGACACTGACTCCACCTGTTGGACACATAATAAACTGTGATACTGTGCCGGCATCTGAGTTTCACCTCACACGACTGCCAGGAGCCACTGCTGCCACTGACCCAGTTCCCCCTTCTGGCATGGCTTAAAAGTATGACCCCTAAATGATCACTCCATTACTCATCTGCCCTGTAAAAGGGTGAAGCATTGAGCTTGTCAGATGCCTGTCTAGTCTCATTACCACAAGGAATCCTTTGGCGTGTATGAGAGGTCATGTTTTCATTACTCTGTGAATCCCTGTGAGTTCCAGGCATTATGACAGGGTGGGCTTCCTCAAACAGACTGCCTGTCTGCCTTACCCTCTTCTTCAGCCTCTCCACTCGCTTGATCAGCTGGTCCTTCTCCTCCTCCATAGCACCAATGTCCTGAGGTTAGGGAAAAGATTGCGTTTTAGCACTGTGTCTGTGCATATCACCATCTGTGGCTTAATTTAAGAGAATTCCATATGATACTAAGTGATGAGTGGAAAACAAAATGTTGTTCTCATTTTTACCTTTCTGATCTCTGCAGTGGAAAAGCCAGAGCTTTTCAGTTGCTCACACTCCTTGTGGTAGGTCTTGAATCCTTCCACTAATTCTTCATACTACAAAAACAACCGATCAAACACTATGAAACTATGAATCATATTTCTCAGTTATGCACATAGCATCTGTCCGAAACGCAGTGACCTTTAAATAATAAAATAATGGTTTTAATTATCTCTTTAGTCTAGCAAGAAGAGGAGCCATGATCCCATGTTAAATATTATGCTGCATTCAGAACCTAATGGGAAGGTGGCATTTACCACGTATGACTAGGAAAAATCTACTTGAACATCCCTCCAACTGGTAATTACTAGTGGGAAACTCATCTATCATCCCTGAGCTCTGACTTCTCACACATGCTGACCTCTGACATCACGTACTAAGGTAGAACAGCATTTTCGACAGTTAAATGAAACAGCAAAACATTTATTTTTATAAATAATCTATTAATATGTTTTTTTTAAAACACAATAATTTGTTTGCAAGCATTATAGCAGTACTTTTAGTTTATGGTTGATGCAGCTTGTTGGCCATGAGCCAATACGTGTTTCTGAATTAGTTGAAAACACGTGAATGCATCACCTTCCCACTTGGTTATGAATACAGCATTATGCTTGCACCTTGAAGTCAGTGGGCAAATTGTTTTGCATGGCGGGCCAACGAATTTGCCCAATGTTAAACAAACCTGGTGATAGGTGTCAGTGATGACATCATCCTGCAGGAACTCAGCAGGCACCTCCAGCTTAACCAGGAAGCGAGCCAAGTAAGCTCTCTTCTTCAGCTCTGTAATCCTCTGCAGCAGCCAGTGAAGGATAGGGTGTATCACAGGCTTACTGCCCGTCACCAGGCCCTGTCTGAAACTGCTCCTGTATTTAAAAAGAGAGGACAGTAAACACTCTGTTTTCTAATGCTGAAATCTGCCTGACGAGTAGGCAACAACACATCTGCTACGCTGATCCTTAACACTGGGGCCCCTCAGGGGTGTGTGCTTAGTCCCCTCCTGTATTCCCTGTTCACCCATGATTGCGTGCCCAAATGCGACTCCAACACTATCATTAAGTTTGCTGACGACACAACAGTGGTAGGCCTGATCACTAACAACGATGAGACGGCCTATAGAGAGGAGGTCAGAGAACTGGCAGTGTGGTGCAAGAACAATAACCTCTCCCTCAATATGAGCAAGGCAAAGGAGCTGATCGTGCACTACAGGAAAAGGCGGGCCGAACAGGCCCTCATTAACATCGACGGGGCTGTAGTGGAGCGGGTCGAGAGTTTCAAGTTTCAAGATTTGGCATGGGTCCCCAGATCCTCAAAAGGTTCTACAGCTGCACCATCGAGAGCATCCTGACCGGTTGCATCACCGCCTGGTATGGCAACTGCTCGGCATCTGACCATAAGGCGCTACAGAGGGTACTGTGAACGGCGCAGTACATCACTGGGGCCAAGCTTCCTGCCATCCAGGACCTATATAATAGGCGGTGTCAGAGGAAACCCCAATATTGTCAGAGACTCCAGTCACCCAAGTTATAGACTTCTCTGCTACCGCATAGCAAGCGGTACCGGACCACCAAGTCTAGGACCAAAAGGCTCCTCAACAGCTTCTACCCCCAAGCCATTAGACTGCTGAACAATTCATAAAAATTGCCACCGGACAATTTACATTGACCCAACCCCCCTCTTGTACACTGCTGCTATTCGCTGTTTGTTTGTTACCTATGCATAGTCACTTCACCCCCACCTACATGTACAGATTACCTCAACTAGCCTGTACCCCCGCACACTGACTCGGTACCGGCGCCCCCTGTACATAGCCTTGTTATTGTTATTGTGTTACTTTTTATTATTACTTGGTAAATATTTTCTTCTTCTTGAACTGCACTGTTGGTTAAGGGCTTGTAAGTAAGCATTTCACGATAAAGTCTACACTTGTTGTAGACAAATAAAGTTTGATTTGATCAGAAGAATACTTACGGCTCAGACATATTCCCAGGTGGTTTGTATTTCAACATCCCCAGCAGAGTGAACATTCTCTTTGCTGTCTGGTCAGGCATTTCTTCACGGATATCAATAGTTTGCTGAAATAAATCAAATATGATTTACATGTAATTCACACATTTTACACACACTTTGGGTGACTGGTAAACACAATAGTAGTGGAGCTCCAAATGGGGCAGGTGTCATCATCAAGATAATACCATTTTAGGCGTAATATCAACTGGGACAACTATATACACCACTGGACAACTCGTGATCAAGTATGAGGTTGTTGTGTACATTGCAAAATATAAATTGTCTCACCTTAGGGTCTATTTCGGCCAGAACATCGTTGAGAATTTGCAGAAGTTGCATTGGCTCCAGTGAGTCAAAGGTGATCAAGTTAAAGTTTTTCTTGAAGGGGTCTTTATTCAGGTGCTCAACAATAAATTTAAGTTGCTCGCTCATCTTGAAATCAACTGGTCAGCTAATGTTATTGCGAGGTAAAGAACTTTAGCTGCAAGCTAGTGAAGACGATTAGCTAGCAAAAAGTCAGAATCAACCTTAGCATTAGCTTGCTAGCTTTTTACTAGCCTAGCTACCGTTACTTTCCGAGGTGGATAGCTTGAAGCATAGCTAGCTACACGCTGACAAGCCCGTTCGTATGCACAAAGTGGCCAGCTGGCTTGTCCCCTTGTTTCTTTTGAGAAAAACTCGTTTTAAACCGCTAAGACAACGAGTACAGTCACAAGGCAATCCGTCTTGGAAACCAGACACAAGCGTCCTCGAGCTGGTTGCTAACAGGAAGTATTTCGGCTTGTTCAAGAGGGTCAGCCTGCAGTGGGTTCAGCCTGTGGAACATGCTGCGCAAGATTCTTGTCCGTCTGGATTTCTCTTTTGTACCAGTAGATGGAGACAAATATCATTATTTCAGGCGGTTTGTAGCCTACTTACCGTAATAATACAACATTTCTGTTTTTAATATTTCAAAATAGCAAAATATTAGTCTACATTATTACTTACATAATATAGATAGACCATATAATCATATTTTCCAGAGTTGTTTTGCAGCTTGGCTTTATCTTTTGTGTTTTCGACGTGCCTGCGTCTTTAAAACTGGACACATCAAAGTCCCTCCCTCTCTTTTCAGCACCAACTCAATAAAGAAAATGACCAAAACACAGTAACCGTAGCTAGTGTGCGATCCGACGAAGTGTATCTAATGTCTAGTGGGTGTAAGGTTAACGAGAGAACGTTCAAACTAACTTTCAATCGGGTGCAGGATAACGAATTACCGGTAACATTAAAAACATCTATTACACTGGAAATGTTTAATTGTTCTTGGACTTTCACTAAATCATTGAATGGAACTTCTGGATAGGACAGTGATTCTGCTTTTACGATGAATGAAGAGTAATTGTTTGTGACCGACATTACAGAAGATATGGAAGGACACTTATTCTTTGTTATTCTTTTGTTGCAGGTATCTGAACTGGCTCGTTTTGAGAACAGGCCTCATGTCATTCTCACTGGTGCCCGTAAACACTCAATCTGACTATAATATAATGGTGCATGATAAGTAGACATTTTTTTTTGCACGAGTCTTGTGAAAAATGTATTCAGTCAGTGGAGTGTGGAAATAGCTTTTAATGGCCATTATAAGTTATGCTTTAGAAATTATTTTGATTGGAAACGTATCATATAGTTTAGTAGAAACTTAGTTTATACTCTATTACTCTATTCTCAGTGGACTAGGTAAAACAAAACAAACTATGGTTGAACCAGTAGGTTTTGTGGAGGCTTGGAAAGCCCAGTTCCCTGAGTCAGATGCCCCAAGCATGGAGCTGAAATCATTGGGGGATATTGAGCAGGAGCTGGAGAAATGCAAGTCATCTATCAGGCAGCTGGAGTTAGAGGAAAACAAAGAGCGCTTTCAGATGATCTACCTGCAGACATTACTGGCCAAGGAGAGGAAGGCTTATGATGGGCAGAGATGGGGCATCAAGAGGATGTCCCTAATGAATATTGGAGACCAATCCAGTTTTTCAGACACCCAGACATCCCACATAGATGAGGAGCCTACAGTGGAGGAGCAGCCGAGAGAGGCAGTCGACACAGGGAGCTATAAACAGTATCCAGAGGGAGAGGTAGATGGGGTGACTCCCTTCGCACAGAGGGGTGAGTTGTGCCCCCACATGCCTACTGTGTGTCCCCCAGACACAGACCTGGACAGGGACAGGGTGGGCATGAGCTCAGTAGCAGCACTGAGGTCCACCTTCGAGCGCATCAAGATAGCCAACTCTCACACAGCTGGAGATGGGAAGGGGGTTGGAGGGACAGAGAGACCCTTCTACGTGAACATGGAGTACCACCATGAGAGAGGCCTCGTGAAGGTCAATGACAGGAAAGTCTCAGATAAGATCAGCAGCCTGGGCTGCCAGGCCATGCAAATGGAGCGCAACAGGTCCATGCACTCACTGCCCGGGAACCTATCCACTGCTATGGGGGAGATCCGCAAATCTGTGCTCAGATGCAGGTCCACAGAGGGCGGCTGTGGCTACAATGGGCTGTATGATGACACAGAGGTGAACCCACATTTCCTCAAGGACAGTGTGATCCGTTCCAATGGGGGGAGACAGCCGGCAAACTGTCAACCCTACACCAGTGTGTATGTTGGGGGGTTGATGGCAGAGGGGGAGGGGAGGGTCATTCACATCAGGGACCACAGTGTGGAGGAAGACTCACGCCAAAACTGGCCAAGGCGCTCCTACTCACCTGGCAGTTTTTACGATGCTGGGGGCGGCTACACCCCAGACTGCAGCTCCAATGAGAACCTGACGTCCAGCGAGGAAGACTTCTCCTCTGGCCAGTCAAGTCACATGTCCCCAAGTCCTACCACCAATCACATGTACAGTCAGAAAAGTCATTCACCTTCCCAGATTTCCCAGCAGTCCTTTGACAGCAGCAGCCTGCCCTCCCCACTGTCTCAGAAACGTCTGAAGCAGGAAGTGTTGGTGTCCGAGGCCTCCATCGTGGGTGTCCGTAAAATAGGCCAGATCTGGCCCGGTGATGGGGACTCCACTACGTCCAGTAGGACCTCACATGACAACAGTCTCCATGGAGATCTGGGTAGGTCTACAAGGCCATAGTCTCTATACTGTCCTTTTGTACTCAAGTCTTTTATTTATATTTTATGTAAAAAAGCACAAGAACTGTTAATGCATCCTTAGGGCTCAATAGCCACTGCCATTTCATGTGTTTATTAGAGATGCCTGTACTTGCCCTAACCTTGATCTCTCCTCATGCAGCGATGTGCTTATATGTGCAGCTGCAACATGATGCTATAGTGTACTATAGCTCTGCCAAATTTGTTTACATATACATACATATGAAACCATTAGCACAGCCCACCTTTGCAAAGCACCGTAGTGATTGTGTGGTTCTTTGTGGATTGTACGACTGTTTTCTTTTCACTTTGTAAGCATGCCTGCCCCCTTTCCCCCTTCTGTTCTCTACCATTGAGTGTTGTAGTGCTCATCTAGAGATGCCCTGATTGAGACCGTGCGTGCCCTCAGGCTGCCCAGTCGCTCGGCCCTGTCCACCCGGAGTGTTTTTTGTGTCAGCACACATCAACATTGTTGTCCTTGTCTAGGAGTAATTCACTTAAAAGGGTTTGTGTAGCGTGATACGTTTAGGGAGGCTCTTTGTTGGGGGTGGGGAGGGAAAGGGCTGAGAACTCTCACTAAAAAGAGGATGGAGGGCTCATCGTCAGATGGCTTCCCATCAACATTTCAGTCCTCAGTGTTTCCTGTTGTGATGTGTGAACACAATAGGAGAGTCACTCATGTCGAACTTATTGTCACTGCAACAATGTTTAAGTGGGATAGGGTGGTACTAGGTACTGCAAGGACAGAGAAGAGAGAGTTCAATGCAAAATATTTATTTAAGCATCAATACATGACAGGGTGTATGTTTTATAAAACACTTTGTTCCAGACAGCTGAGGCAAAACAAACATATGTTCTCCCTCTCTTATTAAGCATGTGCTTAACTGCTTTGATCTGGTCTTGAAAATATTATTTTGGTGGAGATGAAAGTCTTTAGAACTGATTTCCTTAGCCACAGACTGACAGGGAAAGGTCACGATTGGATATTCTGTCTTCTTCCCTGTGTTGTTCTTAGTCTCTAAATGAACAGTCATTGAGATATTTTTGGTTGCTCAGGTCTATGATAACTCAAATAGGTATAGACATGTCTAAGTGAATGGCTGACTCAATGCCACATATTTCCTCATATCACATGATTTCACTGAAGTCATAAAAGCAGACTGTCGGTTGTAGTAAATCAGTCAGGGTCATTCATTGTCTTCCATTTCCGACATGCTAGGCTCAACTAATAAAAGCTATGATAATTCAAATGAGAAGAGCAGAAAACTTTTTTTTTTGGTAGCAATTGTTGAGAATAGGCTGTTATGAAAGGTGATAGGCTGGAAAGCATAGGATTGTAAACCAAATGTGCAATGAACAAGCAAATCATCTGGGAAATAATCAGCATGAGAACAGTAAGCCAGTGTGTGGCTCTTCTGACAAAGTACACAAGTCCATGAGACTTGTGGTCAAATATTTTGCTTTAGGACAGTGCAATAACACTGTAATGTGTGGTTTTCCTCATTGTCTTACCATTTGATTGTTTCTTCACAATAACACATATTTACCAATGCAGCTTGACCTGTAGAAAATAGGGAAACCGGCTGTCAGATACAGAGAAAGTTGCGATTGCTACAGCTTTCTGATTAAAAGTCCAGCAAAAACATTGAGCCTGTCCCTGGAGTGGTTGTCTTAAAGGCCATGTTGCTGAGCCTGTCCCTGGATTGGTTGTCTTAAAGGCCATGTTACTGAGCCTGTCCCTGGAGTGATTGTCTTAAAGACCATGTTGCTGAGCCTGTCCTTGGAGTGGTTGTCTTAAAGGCCATGTTGCTGAGCCTGTCCCTGGAGTGGTTGTCTTAAAGGCCATGTTACTGAGCCTGTCCCTGGAGTGGTTGTCTTAAAGGCCATGTTGCTGAGCCTGTCCCTGGAGTGGTTGTCTTAAAGGCCATGTTGCTGAGCCTGTCCCTGGAGTGGTTGTCTTAAAGGCCATGTTGCTGAGCCTGTCCCTAGAGTGGTTGTCTTAAAGGCCATGTTGCTGAGCCTGTCCCTAGAGTGGTTGTCTTAAAGGCCATGTTGCTGAGCCTGTCCCTGGAGTGGTTGTCTTAAAGGCCATGTTGCTGAGCCTGTCCCTGGAGTGGTTGTCTTAAAGGCCATGTTGCTGTGCCTGTCCCTGGATTGGTTGTCTTAAAGGCCATGTTACTGAGCCTGTCCCTGGAGTGATTGTCTTAAAGACCATGTTGCTGAGCCTGTCCTTGGAGTGGTTGTCTTAAAGGCCATGTTGCTGAGCCTGTCCCTGGAGTGGTTGTCTTAAAGGCCATGTTACTGAGCCTGTCCCTGGAGTGGTTGTCTTAAAGGCCATGTTGCTGAGCCTGTCCCTGGAGTGGTTGTCTTAAAGGCCATGTTGCTGAGCCTGTCCCTGGAGTGGTTGTCTTAAAGGCCATGTTGCTGAGCCTGTCCCTAGAGTGGTTGTCTTAAAGGCCATGTTGCTGAGCCTGTCCCTAGAGTGGTTGTCTTAAAGGCCATGTTGCTGAGCCTGTCCCTGGAGTGGTTGTCTTAAAGGCCATGTTGCTGAGCCTGTCCCTGGAGTGGTTGTCTTAAAGGCCATGTTACTGAGCCTGTCCCTGGAGTGGTTGTCTTAAAGGCCATGTTGCTGAGGTAACGGTCCTGCTGCAGGATCACTTCATGCAAACCGTGCTTTGTGGATTAACAGAGATCTGGATTTATTTTCTGATGTTGTAGGAACATTATTGCATACATTGCTGGATCAGTGCTGTGATAAGCAGTAGTTTTGAGGCGAGCATGACAAACTGCTGTCCTCTGTTGTGGGCACTGACTTTTAGAGTGTGTGGGAAATGTCATTTTTTGTTTTATCATTAAACTCCTTGCAGCATTCAATAAATTCCATGTAATCTGCTAAAGCTATTTTATAATGACAATGTTATAAAGGGCCACTGTGCTCTAGTTACGTAAGCGTTCTGGTGAATATTTACTGTAGCTTTAGGAGGGTTCGTATGTTCCTTTCAGATGGCACTGCCTTCATTTTAATTAGTTAAAGTTGCAATATGTCGTTGCTACATTTTAAGAAAAAAAAACAACTCAGCGATGCGTTTTTTTTCTGTGACTGCATGAGCAAACAGCCAGTCAAACATGGGGTGGCATTGACTACCCAGCACACCTCTAGTGTTTTACTGTCTGGCATTGTGGCATACTTTGGGTCTGCCTGAGGAGGAGGAGGGACAGCCCTAGCATTTGGTACAGTACTGAATGGCATAAATGGGCCTCTGTCCTTGCCACACTGACTCTACAAACCCTGCTACACCTCCCGCTTGTAATCATCGGAAAACAGACAGTCTAAAATGTACAAATCTCTAAGGTCTCTTTTTCCTAGAATAGCCTAGGAATTAGAGAATGAGCACCAGTCTCGTCATATGTGGAGATCTAGGCCAATTGTCACTCCTGGCTGTGAATAGAGCTGCTGATTAGCTGTGAATAGAGCTGCTGGTTAGCTGTGAATAGAGCTGCTGGTTAGCTGTGAATAGAGCTGCTGGTTAGCTGTGAATAGAGCTGCTGGTTAGCTGTGAATAGAGCTGCTGGTTAGCTGTGACTAGAGCTGCTGGTTAGCTGTGACTAGAGCTGCTGGTTAGCTGTGACTAGAGCTGCTGGTTAGCTGTGAATAGAGCTGCTGGTTAGCTGTGACTAGAGCTGCTGGTTAGCTGTGACTAGAGCTGCTGGTTAGCTGTGACTAGAGCTGCTGGTTAGCTGTGAATAGAGCTGCTGGTTAGCTGTGAATAGAGCTGCTGGTTAGCTGTGAATAGAGCTGCTGGTTAGCTGTGACTAGAGCTGCTGGTTAGCTGTGACTAGAGCTGCTGGTTAGCTGTGAATAGAGCTGCTGGTTAGCTGTGAATAGAGCTGCTGGTTAGCTGTGACTAGAGCTGCTGGTTAGCTGTGACTAGAGCTGCTGGTTAGCTGTGTGGCTTAAAGGAAGCCACTTCTATGGTTTGTCTGCTTTGCTATAGTTAATTATCACTATAACATAGGCATATGCCAGTGGCCAGTACTTTGACTCATGGCTAATCATGAGTACATTATAAAAAGGTCTACTGGGGATTGTGTTGTTAGAATGTCTGCACTTTGAGTGAACCTGTGCCAGGCCAAGAGGAGCTTCCACTTAATATCAATTAGACAGGTCTGTATGTCTCATTTGACACTAATGAAAAGCTTTCACTCAGGTGGTCTGATAGTGGTCCTATCTGTCAGCGTGTCTGGCCTCAGTCCAGGGCTGTATTTGCAACCACAGGAGAAATCACAGAGGCGGTGGTGGCCCACCCTCCAGGTTTACGATCCAATCATGAATATTTCAGAGCTCCTGATGAAGCTCACACTGTTTCTTTTTTGTACCTGAATGTCAACATTCTGAGCCTTTAGTGGTTAAGGAAGCAAAAAGGATTTCACCTCTCCCTCCCATTGAGTTTACATACAAGATACGTGTCCAACAATTTAGATGAAGTGGCGTCAGCACAGAAAAGGGAAAGAGCTCTTGTGCTCCCTGAGCTCTGTGTTTTGAGTCACCTGTCCTCTCGGGTGGGTGACTTGGTAAAATGGTACAGAATGGAGTGTGCCTGGAGAGCTGGCAGGGGATCAGAGCAGCAGGCCAGGGACCTGCCAACTGCAGTCAGATGGAGCGAAGGGACAAACACACCATTAATATCTGAAATAAGCAGGCCCTATCCAGTTCAAGTTACACTAGCATAGGGGTTAACGGTTGGGAAGTAGCCTACTTGGCGCAATTTCAACCCTTAACTCTGAAACATGAGAAATACTGTCAGATTGAACAGCACATCTGAAAGTATTTGTGTGTACCCCAGGCTGTTTTCCATATCCATATATTTTCTTACAGATAATGGTAAAAATGCATGAGAAATGTTTGATCTTTTGGCCTTCCCTCCAGGCCTCCTCCTCCCTCGTGCTCCGTCTCCGTCCCCTTCTGGTCCCCTGGTCTTAGCTCCCTTTACAGGTCTTATTCAAAGGGCCCTCTGTGCTGCTGGCTGGCAAGCCACGTGTTTATGGAATGTTTCAGCTGCTTGTGGGGTGTGGGGGAACACAGCGATGGTAATGTGCTATATGAGATGAGCTCACCTCTGCACAAACTGCCTGGGCCATGTTAGACAATAATTAGTTTGTGGATGTCGCTTCTGGCAGACAGTACTATTTCATGTATTTACTTTAACAAGATGTACTGTAGAATAAATACGCATATCTACAAGCATGAGTCCTTAAGAAGATTCCTCCTGGAAGCTAAACAGCTTTTCTTGAATTTGCTCTGAAAGCACAATTATAGGGAATAATCATGTTTAGTTCCTGGTCTTTGCTCCCATTTCCTGGTTGTCCACAGTGCTGAGTGGAAAAGCCTCTAAACCTGGCCTTCTGTGTGACCAACTCTTAGACTGTCTCATGTGAGTGCATCTGTTTGGGTTGAATTTTGTGTGTGTGTCTGCAATCTGTTTTTCTTGTGGTTTATTGGAAAAGAGAAGATAAGACACGGGCGTTGAGATCTGAATAACTTATGATATGAGGGGAAAACACATTTTGTGTTGGTTGCCTCTTTTCTCTCCCTCTTTTTCAGCTAGTATCACACCCTCACTGTATCAGTCAAGTTTGTGTGTGCACCCGCACACAAACACAGTACCAGTACCAGTCAAAAGTTTGGACAGCCCTACTCATTCAAGGGTTTTTCTTTATTTTGACTATTTTCTGCATTGTAGAATAATAGTGAAGACATCAAAACTATGAAATAACACATATGGAATCATGTAGTAACCAAAAAAGTGTTGGAATGCATTTCAATTAACAGGTGTGCCTTGTTAAAAGTACATTTGTGGAATTTCTTTCCTTAATGCTTTTGAGCCAATCAGTTGTGTTTTGGATGATTTGGATTGCAGAGTGAAGGAAAAGCAGCCAACAATTGCTCAGCATATGTGAGAACTCCTTCAAGACTGTTGGATAAGCATTCCAGGTGACTACCTTATGAAGTTGGTTGAGATAATGCCAAGAGTGTGCAAAGCTGTCATCAAGGCAAAGGATGGCTACTTTAAAGAATCTAAAATATATTTTGATTTGTTTAACACTTTTTTTTGGTTACATGTGTTATTTAATAGTTTTGATGTCTTCACTATTATTCTACAATGTTAAAAATAAAGAAAACCCCTTTAATGAGTAGGTTTGTCCAAACTTTTGACTGGTACTGGTTTATCCTGTAGGTCACAGACTGGAGCAATTATTGAACCTTGATATTCTGTTATACAGAGCATTACTGTGACCACCCTGAGCTATTTCAACACGCTGATTAGTAAGTGTGGTGGGCTGGGCAGCTGAGTTCTGACCTACACTGCTCAATGGCTGGTGCTAATTTTAGGCTGTCCCAAAACCGATCTGAGCAGAGCTGGTGGGCCTCACTACTCCTACTGGGCCTGTGGTCGGGCTCCCTCCCACTTCAACAGGGCACTTCAGATGTGCCAGAATGTGCTGATGGTTGGTTGGCTGGCACTCTGCTGATCTGCCTTAAACACCCAGTCAGCTTCTTTCAGGGCTGCAGTGCCACCACCCCGTTGCAGGTGCCACGTTTTCAGACCTGTTTCTTTTCAACCTGATGGGTGAAGCTCAGTCCGAGAGAAACCAGATGTGCTGAAATGAAGTGTATGCAGTACTGAAAGATCTCCACCCAACCCATCCCTTCCTGTGTTAGCTGTGAGGGATGAAAAGACCCCTTCGTAGTAGTGGGATTGAAGTGCAACTCTTTGTAGGCTGAGGATTAGTAAAGCAGATTTGTATTGATAAACCTGTATAGCTTTGTATTTGTACATTCCATACATGCTGGATGGTAAAAGACATTGTAACACTTGTTTCCTCTCGGGTAGCTGACAGATGTCTCTCCAGTGATCACACGATCAGGATGAGAATCCATTTAGTGGAGGCAGAAAGTTTCCAAAGCTCTTAACAGCATCATATAAAAAATATAAAAAATGTTTAGAAGGTGCCATATCTTTTCTCATCTATAAGCATGCTGTCAGAGGTGACAGAGACTGTCATTGTACTACACTCAATACTACAGTTATTATTCCTGGACCATAATGTCCCAAATAATCAGTCTTAAAGGGAATATTAGCCCCTTCTTTGGAGAATCCTTTAACATTTGTGTCTCATTTTAACAGATTTTTTAATCTCAATTCTGGTGGTCAATTGAGAGGAATCGATGTACTCTGTTTTGTCCATTGCATCCCATCCCGGTTAATGCGTGTCCAGATGGGACTGGCAGGATCTCTACAGACTGTCACTCTGATCACTGTCTGGACCATTTCCTCCTTTTAGTTATTTCCAGAACAAATGCAGAGTTCATCCTTCTCTCCATAGAAATATTTAAAGTGTCCTTTAGCCAATGCAGTGAAGTGTGACAATGCTTTGATGCATTACATGGAGATTCTAAAAACAGCAACATTCAGCTTCAACACAATCAAGCTCTCGGTCTTAATCCAAGGGAGAAAGAAAAGGGAACTATATCTTCAAGACAAGTCCTTTTTTAAATGTATTTTTTAGCATTCATATGGATATCCAAAACTGTGTGAACCCTGCTCTCTAAGCAAGGTCACATCACAGTTGTGATGTTGAATTTCTGTGTTTATGATTCTGTGGATTTGTCCTGCTAACACATCTGTCATTCCCCTTCTCTCTGGATCATAGTCGGTTCATCTATCTATACATGTGGATTAGGATTACAGGTCTGTGAATATGTCCTTGATGCTTTTGTTGTGTGTCAAACCTCTCATCACTCTCCACAATTGTTGCATCCACAGGGACAGAGTGCATGTTGACAGTGCACAGGTTATTCTCTGGACTAGGATTTAAGAGCATGTTAACCTGTTATGTTTGTAATCCTAGCAGACAGCTATTTATAGGTCAGCCTTGTCCTATTGTAAAAGATAAAAGAGAAGCGGGTTTGTAGTAGTGTGGCCAAATGGCTTCCTCGGGAACTACTAACTTGTACACTAAACAAACACAACTTCCAGATCCAGCCAAAGCTTTTCTGAGCCTGATGAACTTTGGCTTCCTAAACCCAAAGATCAGAACACTGGCAAATTCAATAATGCTGAAAGAACCTCTAAATTCTGCAGGATTCTCTACTAAAAGTCCAGAGAAACGTTGTCCTTTGCTGCTACATCTAAAACCCTCTCAGCCCCAGCTGTTGGTTTGAGCACTGTTATGCAATGTTATTAGAATATATTTGTTACAGCTCTATTGCACATTAGTAACCATTTTGAGGTTAATTGAGGGGAGACACAGATCCACTCTACCACCATTCAACCACATAGTGTTTAAGAGTAACCCCCTCTGCTTTCACTATTACTAGGGAAGCTGTTTTAACATACAGTTATTGTTGTTAAAATGTCATTAAGATATATATTTTTATTTATATGATTAATCAATATAAAAATGACAATTTTGGATATCAAAAATGTAATTGATAGCAATTATTCACATTTTTGATAGCGACAATAGCATTTATATTTTGTTATTTGTGCAAGTTCTCCCACTTAAAAAGATAATTAGCAAATAAATTCATAAAAAATCCTACAATGTGATTTTCTGGATTTTTCTTTTCTCATTTTGTCTGTCATAGTTGAAGTGTACCTATGATGAAAATTACAGGCCTCATCTTTTTAAGTGGGAGAACTTGCACAATTGGTGGCTGACTAAATACTTTTTTGCCCCACTGTATTATAATGAACTTCATGGGGTCGGGATTACATTTGCGTGCTCCTACATACAGTGCTAGTGAAAGTCTACAAATTCCTTGCACAGTTTTCACATTTTGCTGCCTTAAAATTTTATCTAAAAAAGATTACATTTTATATTTTTCGTATTGATGTACACAATCTACTCCACATTTTCAAAGTAAAATAATATTAATATAGAAAATTCACAGTTTATTTTGGTACACCCATCTAATACCGGTTCAATCCCCCTGTTTCCTTCAGAACAGCTTGAATTCTTCGGGGTGTTGACATTGGTATCAAGGGACCTAACGTGTGCCAGGAAAACATTCCCCACACCATTACACCACCAGCCTGTACCATTGACACCCGGCATGATGAGGCCGTGGACTCATGCTGCTTACGCCAAATCCTAACTCAGCCATCAGCATGACCAAACAGGAACCAGGATTTGTCGGGCCAGGCAATGTTTTTCCACTCCACAATTGTCCAGTGTAGGTGATCGCGTGCCGACTGGAGCATCTTCTTCTTGTTTTTAGTTGATAGAAATGGAACCTGTGTGGTCTTCTGCTGCAATAGCCCATCCGTGACAAGGACTGACGAGTTGAGTGCTCCGAGATGCCGTTGTGCATACCACTGTAGTACTGAGCTATTATTTGCCTGTTTGCTTGCATGATTCTTGCCATTCTCCTTTGAACTCTCTCATCAACGAGTTGTTTTCGACCACAGGACTGCTGCTGACTGGATGTTTTTTGTTTGTCGTACCATTATTGGCCAACCCTAGGCACTGTCGTGCGTGAAAATCCCAGTAGGCCAGATGTTTCTGAGATACTCGAACCCGCGCCCCTGGCAACGACGATCATACTACTCTGAAAGTCACTTACGTCACTAGTTTGGCCCATTCTAACGTTCAATATAAAAGTAACTGAATGCCTGTCTGCCTGCTTTATATAGCAAGCCATGGCCTTGTGACTCACTGTCTGTAGGAGCGAACCATTTTCGTGAACTGGCCACTGACTATGTTAAAACGGCTTTCCATATTAATACTGCACAGAGGAAACTGCATTAAGCTCTTTGGTAATCCCACAGAGCTGTAGCTGATCTTCTTTGTTAAACGTTTTACCGTGATTTAACTTAGGAAAAAGTCAATGCATTAGACAACTCACAGGGTTGGTTCAAAGACAGCAATCCCAGAGTTGATATATGATATTTAATATAAATTTAAATGTGTACGTGTGGGAGGAGGGGGATGTTTGTGTGAAAAGGTGACCGTGTGCAGAATGTCTGTTTCCTGCTCTGAAGTTGATGAATTTGCTGAATGTTCTGGACAGACCTGCCTGGACACTTCCTTAGCAACAGGCCTTGCAGTCTGATAACTAAGCTGTACTGAGGAACTAGTCTATTGTGAAATCCTCTTCACTCAATGTTGGGAAGCTTGCCTGCTTTTTCATGCTACCATGGATAACTATTCTGCATTTAAAAAGCATGGTTTTCCCAGAGCCATGTAAATAACTGTCTCTGTGAACATTATTTGAGTTAATATCAATGAATGTAAGAAATAACATTTTAAGACATGTTTTATAGTTTATGTCCATTTTACTGAAATATATTTGTGTCTGTATGATTGGTCAGTGTTTGTCCATTGACCGTGATTTCCAGGCCTCTGTGGCTGTGTGAGAGGTTATTCACTCAGGGTCACTGCTGTTGTATAATCTGACAGACACACAGTGTGGCCTTTCACATTGACTTCCCCTGTATTCCCCTTGCCTGCTCCTCCAGAGTAAACACAGTGGTTTCTCTCTGCACGGCCCAGTGTGTTTGTTCAGGTTCTTTGTCATGGTCTCTGGGGGTGTCCCACTGTCAGCCTGACTCAACCAGCCCCCGGCCACTCCACATGGCTGGGTTCCATCTGCCTTCCTTGCTTCCGGAATCCTCTCTTTCCTGTTTTCTAGCAGAGGTGAACTACACTGAGCAAAAATATAAACGCAACATGCAACAATTTCAAAGATTTTACAGTTAAAGTAAGGAAATCAGAAATAAATTCATTAGGCCCTAATCTATGGATCTCACATGACTGGGAATACAGATGTGCATCTCTTGGTCACAGATACAGTACTTGGTGAGAACACCATTTGCCTCATGCAGCACGACACATCTCCTTCACATAGAGTTGATCAGGCTGTTGATTGTGGCCTGTGGAATGTTGTTCCACTCCTCTTCAATGACTGTGTGAAGTTGCTGGATATTGGCGGGTACTGGAACACGCTGTTGTACACGTCGATCCAGAGCATCCCAAATATGTTTAATGGGAGTATGCAGGCCATGGAAAAACTGGGACATTTTCAGGTTCCAGGAATTGTGTACAGAACCTTGCAAAATGGGGCCGTGCATTTTCATGCTGAAATGTGATGGCTGTGGATGAATGGCACGACACTGGGCCTCAGGATCTTGTTGCAGTATCACTGTGTGCATTCAAATTGCCATTGACAAAATGCAGTTGTCTTTGTTGTCTGTAGCTTATGCCTACCCATACCATAACCCCACCTCCACCATGGGGCACCATGTCACAACGTTGACATCAACAAAACACTCGCCCACATGATGCCATCGCTGTCTGTCATCTGCCCAGTACAGTTGATGCCGGGATTCATCCGTGAAGAGCACACATCTCCAGCATGCCAGTGACCATTGAAGGTGAGCATTTGCCCACCGAAGTTGGCTACAACGTTAAACTACAGTCAGGTCAAGATCCTGGTGAAGACGACGAGCAGTTTGTGCAGAAGTTCTTTGGTTGTACAAACTCACAGTTTTATCAGCTGTTCGGGTGGCTGCTCTCAGATGATCCCGCAGGTGAAGAAGCCGGATGTGGAGAACCTGGTTTGGGGTGGTTACACGTGGTCTGCTGTTGTGAGGCCGGTTAGACGCACTGCCAAAATCTCTAAAACGCCATTGGAAGTGGGCGTTCCTTCAGTCAGCATGCCAATTGCACGCTCCCTCAAATTGAGACATCTGTGGCATTGTGTTGTGTGACACAACTGCACATTTTAGAGTGCCCTTTTATTGGCCCCAGCACAAGGTGCACCTGTGTAATGATCATGCTGTTTAATCAGCTTCTTGATATGCCACACCTGTCAGATGGATGGATTATCTTGGCAAATGAGAAATGCTCACTAACAGGGATGTAAAAAATATGTGCACAGAATTTGAGAGAAATAAGGTTTTTGTGCATATGGACATTTTGGGGATCTTTTATTTCAGCTCATGAAGGGACCAATACTTTACATGTTGCATGTATATTTTGGTTCAGTATAGTTATCTCTGTGTCCACTTCTGAACATACAGTATTTCAGCTACATACAGCTAGTGTAACACTGAGGCCTCACAGACAAACAAACACCACAGCTTGTATCATTACACTGGTGGTGCTTGTGTTTCTGCCACACTGATACTGACAATAATGGTAGATGTTGTTGATGAGTCAAAGTAACAATAAAAGGGATTGAACTGTTCTTGATGCAAGACTATATAGATGAATAATAGCGGAAACAACTAGACAACAGCAGCTAACACATCAAGATAGACCCCTGTGTTGCATTGTGTCTGCAAACACTTCCACCCAGAATGTCTGCTTTGCTGTGATTGTGAATAAAAGGGGGTGTTTTCTGGTCTGTGTTCTGGCCACTTCCCTACACCTTGGATTTATTCACCAAGAATGAACTTGAAAACCACACAGCCACAATCCGACATGGTTGAGATGGAAGGAGAGGAGAAGATATGATGACGAGTGGCGGAACTCCCATTGTCCCAAATATCTGTCCCTCAGGCTACTGGTTCACCTATGGCTACTGAGTGATCATTAAGAAGGAATTCCTCTTTGATTGCTCACATACTCTGTGCCCTCCCTCGAGTGTTTATTGTCATCGAGTTGATATGTAAATAAAGCATTACTATGGTTAATAAGCTCCTGTTCAGTATAGCTGCCTTGAACTGCTTCTGCATCTGTACAGTTAAAGTATGTCATGTACAGAGAGTAGAGGGACTGACTAATGCTTCTCCTCACCACACAAGTGAATCAGAGTCTTTGCTGCGATTCTCCTGGCTTATCCTCTGCTGTGGGATGGTCCCTGTGTGTCTGGCACAGTCTCTGAAGATCAGAGGGGATTTGAATCACAGAGACACAGAATGTATTGGAATAGAGCACATTAGAGTTTGAATGACAGAGCTGTTTTCATCAGGTCATTCTAGTTATGTTGAATGTACAGTAGCTTTTATATAATACCATTGATATACAGATATGAATAACTTAATTTTATTTTAGTAATATTTTTACACCCTTGTGTTTGATGTAAGACCTACTTTGGTTCTTTTTGAGTCTGCACCATATTCTCGTCTCAACAAAGGAAGAGAGGAGAGAAGAGAGAATGTCTTGCATGTGAAGGGTGTGAGTGTCAAGAGAGAGAGAGATTCACACAGTGCCACTGTCTTGGAACCTACTTTACACTACCACACCTAATCCCCTCCATCTGTCTGTAATTATCCCAAAAGTCCCCTACAGTGGGACCCCTCCTTCCTATGGCTATGACCTGGAGCAGGCGGAGGAGCACCAGCAGCACCATGACCTCCTGCCTTTCAGCACCTCACCCTCCTCCTCACCTCGCCTCCGCTCCAAGAGCTGCAGCAGCCAGCACACACACTCCTCTGGCTCCCTGGAGTCCACCCTGTCGGTAAGGTTATTGCCAGTTTATCATACACCTCCATCTTCTACTCTTAAAGCCCATGTGTCTGATTTTTCCACCCAGTGCAGCTGTCTGTTAATGCCCCCGTCCTCTATAACTCTGCCTTGGGCTCTCTGAGTGTATTTAATAGAGATGCTCTGCTCTTTCCAACCACACTTTCACCCTATAAATCTCATCCACCTCTATTGTACTGTACCTAGCCAATCTCCGGTGTCCCCTAGGTCCTCCTCTGATGTGCTCAGCTCTCTGATCTTCAAAGGTTAAATCCAGGGGGAGGCCTTCTCTTGTGCCCCCCTTAGTATTCCAGCTGTGGAATGTCAGAGCTAGTCATTTCTGCTCTGTGCATGAGCTCCATATCGACCGACCACAGGCGGCTGGTGGCACGTTAACGGGGGAGTACGGGCTTATAGTAATGGCTGGAACGGAATAAATGGAATCGTGAGCGACAGACTGTCAGAAACCTAACTACTGATGCCTTTGACCCATCAGTAACTACAGGTCCCATCCTAGGCTAGGAAAACAATTGTTTCCCTCCACAATACAATGGATCTTTGACCCTGGCTTCTGCCCTCTACATCTCCAACAGGATTTAATCAAATGTATTGGGTTCCCATGAGACGACAGTCTCTACTCGTAGCTGTTTAGCGGTCTCATTCAACACCCAGGGGGATTAGGGAAGATCTGCTCTGGTTACAATTAGAATCACCAAATAAGCCTGGTAGAAGTGAATCCCCGGTCTGTCGCTCTCACTGTCTCTCTCTTTCTCTCTTTCTCTGCCATTCACTCACACACAGACAGAGCTGGATCAGGAGAAAGAGTTGGAGATGCGGAAGTGGGTTTTGTCAGGGATCCTGGCCAGTGAGGAGACATATCTCAGCCACCTGGGGGCTATCTTACTGGTAAGAGACAGGGCTTTGAGCTAATTGAATATGACACTAATTGAATATGCCACACCTCACTGTGATGAACAGTGATTTCAGAGCATTGGGACAGTAAAATGTTGGATGGACAGACGGATGGATGTATACACACACACACACACACACAGAGTAATGCTTGTCTTGTATTGATTGTCCCAGCCCATGAAGCCTCTGAGGGCAGCGGCCACCACCTCCCAGCCGATGCTGACCATCCAGCAGATAGAGACCATCTTCTTCAAGGTGACGGAGCTCCATGAGATCCACAAGGAATTCTACGATGCCCTGCTACCCAGAGTTCAGGAGTGGTGCCACAACCAGTGTGTGGGCGATCTCTTCCAGAAACTGGTGAGCATTATTGTTGTTGTGTAAAGACCTAGGAAATGTTGTTATGGTTCTTTTGTGTTAGTTCTTCCAGATGCATTTGTTCCTTTGTTCATAATTACAAAAACGTGAAATAGACTCCCCCAGCCACAAACTGCATTCTTCTGTGCGTAATCAGATATTTATCCAATAAGTCAGTCACTTTTAAAGACAATATTAGTAGACTTCCTTTGATCATTAATAATACTGAAGAGAGATTTAAAGAGTAGAAAGAGGGCTATAATGTGCAGTGGATGCTGGACCCCACATGTCTCCAGGCAGTCTGCTCACATCTCCCACACAGATAAAAGCCTGGCTATAGCACATAACAGGCAGGAAAGGAGGACAAAACATCACTAAGAGGCTCCTGACTGCAAAGAGCTGCCTCAGTATGACGGTGGAGGAAAGGAAGATGCATGAAACAAAATCACATCATTTGTCCTTTTTTTAATGACTGTTTGCACGCACACTCGTATGTGTGTGTGTGTGTGTGTGTGTGTGTGTGTGCACAGTCATAAAAAAAAGGACAAATTATGACTGATAGGATGCATGTTATCAATGCTGTTTTTGTTGAAAGTCCATACCTCGTCTGATCGCTATTCTCAGCACCATAAGAAGGGAAAGCAACTAGTATGACTGGAGTAGAGAGCAGCCAAAACTGGGTACATGAATCCAACAACAGGTTAACTACATCGTATCTACTCTCTATTATAGGCCAGCCAGCTAGGAGTGTACAGGGCCTTTGTGGATAACTATATGGTTGCTGTGGAGACTGCTGACAAGTGCTGCCAGGCCAACATACAGTTTGCTGAAATATGTCAGGTATGTATTGTATTTTCTATGTTTACTTTTACACGGGCAACGTTTCGGATAGAATACCTCATCCCCAGGCTCAATTGCTAGAACTGGCTGGGTGGACAGAGATTAAAATAAATATTACTGTGATGCTGTGTTGAAATGGTGTACTCGTATCATTATGCCTTTCTCAATTCCTGTTGTGCCCTCAGAATCTTAAGGTCATAAGCACCAAGGAATGCAAAGACCAGGCAAAAAATTCACTGGAAAGTAAGTGCAATTTCATTATTTTGAACAATTCACAGTCAAAATGAACCTAACCTTACATTTATTTAAATATCTATAGTTCAAGATTATGAAGAATTCAACCCTCTAGTTATTTGAATTCAGAAAGAGTGGTACATGCTTAGTTAAAGCATATTGAATATAACCCTCAACCTCAAGGTGTTCTATGTTGTTAGTTCTGCGTTGCCTTGTCCTGCCTTGGACTTTATATACTTTATGACCCTGTCCCCCTCAGCTCTGCTCTATAAACCCGTGGACAGAGTCACCCGCAGCACCCTGGTTCTGCATGTAAGTCAAATCAACACACTGAAGATTTTTTCCCTTCAGACCTGAATTTCTTTTATGAAAACAATGCTTCACATATCTTAGAAAAAGTGATCATAATTTATCTCAAATGAATGTATTTTTTCTTTCTCTATTTCACATTTTCTCTTTCTTCTCTTCCTATCTTTTTCTTTCTCTCTTTTGCTCTCTCCTCTTTCTTTCTTTCGCTCTCTCTCCTTTCTTAATTTTTTTAATTCTTTATTTCTATCCGTCTCCCTTTCCTTCTCTCTTTATTTCTTTCTTTCTGTCTCTTTCTTTCTCTCTTTCCTCCTTTCTTTCACCCTCTTTCTTTCACTCTCTCCTCTTTCTCTTCCTTTCTTATTATTTCTCTCTCATTCTTTGTTTCTCTCATTTCTTTCTTTCACCCTCCTTTCTTTTTTCTTTTCCTTTCTTACTATTTCTCTCCTTTCTTACATTTTTTCTTTCGCTCTCTTTTTTTCTTTATTTCTTTCTTTCTTTCACCCGGTTTATCTTTCTTTCTTTCACTTCTCTCTTTCCCTCTTTCTTTATTTCACCCTCTTTCTCTCCTTTCTTTTTCTTTCTTTCTTACTCTTTCTCCTCCTTTTTTACTCTTTCTTTCTCTCTCCGCTCTCTCCTTCTTTCCATCTTTCTCTCCTTTTTTCTTACCCTTTCACTCTTTTTCTATCTCTCTCTTCCTTTCTTTCACCCTCTCTCTCCTTTCTTTTTCTTTCACCTTTCTCCCCCCTTTTTTTCTTTCTTTCTTTCACCCGTTCTTTCTTTCAACCTCTTTCTATCTTTTTCTCTCTTTCTCTTTCTCTCTCAGGACCTGTTGAAACACACCCCCTCCAGCCACCCAGACTATCCACTGCTGCAG
This sequence comes from Oncorhynchus clarkii lewisi, assembly GCF_045791955.1. Lineage (NCBI taxonomy): Eukaryota > Metazoa > Chordata > Actinopteri > Salmoniformes > Salmonidae > Oncorhynchus > Oncorhynchus clarkii. The sequence goes on along the minus strand of NC_092152.1, from coordinate 23,041,947 downwards.
GATGCCCTGAGAATCTCCCAGAACTTCCTGTCCAGCATCAACGAGGAGATCACCCCACGCAGGCAGTCTATGACAGTGAAGAAGGGAGAGGTCAGTGTGGTAGGCTATGACATGAGGTGGCATGCATTTTGGACAACTGACTGTCCAAACAGAAAGTTTCAAGTGACCAAATCGAATTTGTGTATGTTCAGACAGCAGTCATTTGCTGACAAGGCTCCACTAGTTGTCACAGTAACGACGGGTGTGTGTGTGCAGTAGGGTAGGCTGATTGGTGCTTGTGCTTCCTGTCACTCAGAAGTTATGTAGCAAGCTACGGTGACAACAATGCCTGCCATGGACGTTTGCTTTGAATGTTCAAAATCATTATGTAAGAAGACTTTTAAAGCCTCAAAGGATAAGATGATAGAACTTTCAAACAATACCTTTTTGGCTAGCCACAGCAGTCAACTAGCTAGCTAGCACATTCACTAATTTATTTGTAACCAATTAACAAGCTAGTTAGCTACCACATGTTCTTGTCAAACTGTCAGCAGAGTAGCTAGCAAGAAACAATATATGCTGAATAAAAGTCTAAAAACCACTTGAGGGCAAATAAATCAGATTTGGCAAGGAATCAGATTTGTCAGATTATGTGTGTTTTTTTGCAGGAAAAATATCAGATTCGAATCAGATATGCAAATGTATAGGATTTGAGTCGCTTCAAACTGCCAATGTGAACACGGCTTTAGAGGCACACAGACACCCGAACCTGGTCTTGTGGCTATCTGGACCTCCCTTATAATGCTTTCATACTTGTCTTCTTTTCAGACACTTTGATGTCACACTGCACCATTCCATAATCAAAATAGTGTCAGATTACACAGCCTGCATCTCGTCCATTCAGACAGTTACAGTAGTTAGCATAATAAGATAGATTCCCCCAAGCAACACAGATTCAGAGCTATACATTAGGAATCTGAGGGTTACTGTAAATTAGCCAATCAGTGCTTCTCAGTTCCTGTAAAGCCAGGGAAAAGGTGTGTCTGTAAACCCCAATAAACCTGCGTTGTGAGTCAGATTCCTGCTGAGTCATCTCTGCCTGTCTGGTTTATTAGTGGAGGAAGTGGAGCGTAGAGGATGCTCATGACATAATAATATGGTTCTGACCAGGAAAGCCCATCGCACTGCCTACATCCTTGTCCTGGCTCCCCCACTCCCATCCTCCTTTCCCACTCTGAAGTCTGCTTCCCAGAAATGACCTGTAGCACGTCTTATCAAGTATCTGTCCACCCTTTCCCGTGGCGGCACGTACTAGTTACTTACCCTCACTCCCTCACCCCTGCTGAATTTCATCTATTATTACTGGAAACCTGTCCAACTATGTCCATCAGACTTCTTACAATAAGTAAACGTGAGAATGGAACTCAGACAAATTACATTTCTGTATGGGTTGGCTCTATTGTAGTATTCCACAATTCATAGGCCTCTATTTGCTAAAGGCAAAATAAATGTAGTACTTGTAAGTGACTGGAGTTTGGTAGCTAACTGGATAAACTTACTGTGGTGATTGAAATCCAGGGTTTGATTTAGTTGGGCCTAGGGTTGCAAAGGGTCGGAAACTTTCCTGTACATTTCCGGAGATTTTCCCTGGGAAGTTAAGCCCCAGAATTTTGGGAATTTTGCTTAAATTCATCAAAAAGGTTAGCTTATAACAGTGAACCTTTTTTTGTGGGATACACATAAGGCAATTCTAGGTCTTGTGGCATATTTTGGTTAAACTATCCCCAATTAAAAGGAATTGCAACTCTGCATGCACAGTGCACTCTTCCATCACATATCCTCCTGATTCTCAAGCTCTTGCACACTAGTGAGATGCTATTGAGCCCACACAACTACACTGTCTGAGCCAAGGACTACATGCTTTCTGGTAAGTTTTGATTACAATACTGGGTGGGGTGAATATATTTGATGACATAACAAAAAATCATGTAACTAATAAATAGTCTACAGCAAAGTGTGTTTAAATAATTTCTAACTTGTTAACAATTTCTGCTAGTTAGTTGCTATCATGTGGGTTTTAGCTTGCTTGAGCCTGCTAACTAAGGAGTGTTAATCCATACATGTTAAATAAAATAAAACATATCTTACAAAGGAGTTGTTTAATCTAACTGCTTAACTAATTATCTGTATATGGAATTGTATATATTTTTCTTCTAATCTTTACAGGAAAATGCCACAGTCACTATCTGATGTGTGGAGACAGTTCACTGCAGCTGATGTAGAAGGAAAAGCTGGATACATTTGAAAATACTGTGCCAAATCATATGTGAAGAATGAAACAAAGATGCAGAATCACCTGGCCAAGTGCATAAAGTTCCCTCAGCGCTCACAACAAGCAACCTCTTACAAAAGTCCCTCTACTTCTATTCGAGGTGAAAATGATGAATCGGACACCTTATCGATAGCAACAGCTCATGGTCCTCCTGGAATCAGAATCATTTTATTCCCTTCTGTTGTTCAGTGAAATCTTCCCATGTGAAGAGTCAACCCATTTAATGAATGCTCAATTCATAATAAAATTTCTATTGGATGGATTTAATCATTTGAAATTATGTCTACTTATGATAAGGTAAAAGGTTTATGTTTCTGTCTCTATATGATATGGTAAATATTTCTAATGCATAAAACATCTACATTTAAATGGTATTCATATTAATTTTCATATATTTCCATTATATTCCCAGGGAAAGTTTCCACCTCCTAGTTGGGCCCATCTTACCAATTTTGTCATCAGATAGTCATCCTCCATTTTGAGATATGTCAACGTAACCGATGACCATGTAAATACAGTGACCATAAATCCACGAGGGCATCTCCCTGGTGGAGTTTTCCTTGTTTTTACATAAATGTGGTTAGGATGGATTGGTAGAGTCCCACATGTGTGCTATTTAAAAAAAAAAATTATAAGCAGCTTTTTAGGGTCAAAGGTCAGTATTAACAGTCCAAGCATTCACAGCCCCGCTCTGGCCACAGGAAGAGCAGATGTCACTGCATCAGTTACCAACCGCCCACTGGACTGGCCAGGCAGGCAGGATTATTAGGATCTATTCCTGTAAACACTGGCTCTTTTCTTTAACGAGTCCGACACGAAGGATATACTGCTTTCTCGGGAACTGCCCAAATCCCCGTCATTTGCATGGAGAAAAGACGGAGAAAAAGGGGGAGGAGGTTGGGCTGCCTTCTGAGAATTCGTAGGCAAGTGATTAAACCCCCGCTGCCATCCGGTCTATTGGCCAATGGGGTGTGTGTGTTTATTTGTCAATAACAGCTGATGCTCGATGTCTAATATTAAAGAAATCTCAAGGTATTGCTCTCCTGAGGTAGAGTACCTTATGATAAACTGCAGACCACACTATCTATCAAGAGAGTTCTCATCTATATTATTCGTAGCCGTCTATTTTACCACCACAAACCTATGTTGGCACTAAGATCGCACTCAACCAGCTGTATTCTGCCATAAGCAAACAAGAAAATGCTCATCCAGAAGCGGCGCTCCTAGTGGCCGGGGACTTTAATGCAGGCAAACATAAATCCGTTTTACCGAATTTCCACCAGTATGTTAAATGTGCAACCAGAGGAAAAAAACTCTAGACCACATTTACTCCACACACAGAGATGCATACAAAGCTCTCCCTCGCCCTCCATTTGGCAAATCCGACTATAAATCTATCCTCCTGATTCCTGCTTACAAGCAAAAACTAAAGTAGGAAGTACCAGTGACTCGCTCAATACGGAAGTGGTAAGATGACGCGGATGCTACGCTACAGGACTGTTTTACTAGCACAGACGGGAATATGCTCCGCGATTCATCCAATGGCGTTGAGTATACCACCTCAGTCATTGGCTTCATCAATAAGTGCATCGACGAAGTGCGCGGACCAACTGGCAAATGTCTTCATTGACATTTTCAACCTCTCCCTGACTGAGTCTGTAATACCTACATGTTTCAAGCATAGTCCCTGTGCCCAAGGAAGCAAAGGTAACCTGCCTAAAATTATTACCGCCCCGTAGCACTCACGTCGGTAGCCATGAAGTGCTTTGAAAGGCTGGTCATGGCTCACATCAACAGCATCATCCCAGATAAGCTAGACTCACTCCAATTCGCATACCACCCCAACAGCTCCACAGATGACGTAATCTCCATTGCACTCCACACTGCCCTTTCCCACCTGGACAAAAGGAACACTGATGTGAGAATGATATTAATTGACTACAGCTCAGCTGGTAAGGGTAGGCAACAACACGTCTGCCATGCCGATCCTCAACACAGGGGCCCCTCAGGGCTGTGTGCTTAGTCCCCTCCTGTACTCCCTGTTTATCCACAACTGTGTGGCCAAACACGACTTCAACACCATCATTAAGTTTGCTGACAACACAACAGTGGTAGGCCTGATCACTGACAATGATGAGACAGCCTATAGGCAGGAGGTCAAAGACCTGGCTGTGTGGTGCTAGTACAACAACCTCTCACTCAATGTGAGCTAGACAAAGGAGCTGATCATGGACTACAGGAAAAGGTGGGCTGAACAGGCCCCCATTAACGTCGACGGGGCTGTAGTGGAGCGGGTCGAGAGTGACAAGTTCCTTGGTGTCCACATCCCCAACAAACTATCATGGTCCAAACACACCAAGACAGTTGTGAGGAGGGCACAACAACACCCTTTTCCCCCCCAGGAGACTGAAAAGATTTGGCATTTGGCATGGGTCCCCAGATGCTTAAGTTAAGTTCTACAGCTGCACCATCGAGAGCATTTTGACCGGTTGAATCACCGCCTGGTATGACAACTGCTCGGCATCTGACCGTAAGGCGCTACAGAGGGTAGCCATAAGACTGCTGAACAATGAATCAAATGGCCACTGAGACTATTTGAACTGCACTGTTGGTTAAGGGCTTGTAAGTAAGCATTTCACGTTGTATTTGGCACTTGACAAAAAAGTTTGATTAGATTTTCTTTGATAACAAGACACTGATTTAACTTGTCTTTCATTTACACTTTTTACAACCAGGTCTCAAATCTGTTTGAGGACAGATGTTTATTTATGAGAAGAGACTATCTTTATCCCAGCAGCTTCTAGAAGTTAGTTAAAATATTGTTACTATTCAGCAGAGGTGAGACCTATTTCCTTATTATTCGAGTGACAAGCAAGTCACAAGGTCTGAGTCTCAAGTCGAGTCCAAAGTAGAACGGGTTGAGTTTGAAGTCAAGTCCAAGGCGTAAATTCTAAGAGCGAGTCACAAGTTTTTTTCAAGTCAAGAAAGAAACAACCTATACCTGCAATGACTGAAATACAAATCTGTGTCTATTTATTGAGACTACCAGAGGGCTTTTTTCATTATTCTTGTCTGCAACAAATTTTGATTATGTAATTAATTTGAACAACAAATTCCAAATTCAAGTAAATTATCAATTATCAGACCAGTAGCCCTATGCTAGAAATTGTTGCTTGATGCAAAAAAAACTCACTGTGCTAGCTCACTCGACCTGTTGATTGAAAGTCCAATCAGAGGGCCAAGTGTGAGTTTTAACTAGCCAATCTGCTTTTTTTGCAAGTGTGACGCTGGCATGCAGCTGTCTCTGGCTGCTTGGACAGTAGAGACTCTGGGCCACAAAATGAGTGACGCTTTGTAAAACGTTACAAAACCTGGCCAGATAATTTCAAGTCAGTCGAGTCCCGAGTCTTGAGGCTCCAAGTCCAAGTAAAGTTATTTTGTTTTTTGTCGAGTGTCAAGTCATCAAATATGTCATAGGACTCGAGTCCTCACCTCTGCTATTCAGTGCAAGTATTCCTTTTAGAGATGCTCCTCCTGGTTCCACTTAAGGGCCATAATAACATGTTCTGACCATGTCATATGTAGGGATACAAAATTCCAGCAACTTTCAATAAATTCCCTGGTTTTCCCGAAATCACGGAATTTTGCAACCCAAGTCACGTGATTCATCAGAGTACATTTATTGTTTATGAAACCCGCTCGACAACTACTGATTCTGTGTTCTGGGTATAATCTGTGTTCTGTGAATTGATTGAATGAGGGGGTTAAGGGTGTGAATATGAATAGATAAAATATCCAATGAATGTGTGATTCCCTGTTTTGCCTCTGTAGAACCGTCAGCTGCTGAGGGACTGCTTCATGGTGGAGCTGGTGGAGGGATCCAGAAAGCTTCGTCATGTCTTCCTCTTCACAGACTTACTTCTCTGTGCCAAGTTGAAGAAACAGACTGCAGGGTAAGTGTAGATTTACTGATGGACCAGATGGTTTGTTTAATATCCTGGCTGTGGTGTTCTTTACGTCTGTCTGTCTGCATGTGTGTGTGTGTGTGTGTGTGTGTGTTTGATGGTTCTTGTGTGTGTGTGTGTTTGTCTCTCTCCAGGAAAGGCCAGCAGTATGACTGTAAGTGGTACATCCCACTGTCAGACCTCACCTTCCAGACCATCGAGGACTCGGAGGCCACGCCCATACCCCAGGTCCAGGACGAGGAGATTGACGCCATGAAGATCAGAATCTCACAGATCAAGAATGAGCTCCAGAGAGAGAAGGTGACAACAGACATCAGAAAGAGAGAAAGTCCCTATAGTGTTATAACGGATCACTTTATTATAATAATGTTGAAGCACTTGACCAGATCATGACTTCATAAGAGCCATTAATGACTGAGACAGTGCTATACATTGAGACGGCAGCAGCTGTCTGAGTGCTCTTCTTCTAAATGCGTCTGTGCAGAGAACCACTAAAGGAGGGAAGGCGATAGAGCGTTTGCGGAAGAAGCTGTCGGAGCAGGAGTCTCTGCTGCTGCTCATGTCCCCCAGCATGGCCTTCAGAGTGGCCAACAGGAACGGCAAGGTGAGCCAGCCACTGACTGATTCCTCTCTCTCTGCACCTATGGTCCTGCAAGGTCATATCTAACAACTACACAGTTCATTGTTTGTACTTTGACATATTTTGGTCCAGGATCTGCTGCCCCCTACAGGTGTAGAAATGTGGTACAGCATTGCTAAGATGTCTGTTGTATTGTATATTCCTTTGTGTGTTTCAGGGCTTCACATTCCTCATCTCATCAGATTACGAACGTGCAGAGTGGAAGGACATCATCCGCGAGCAACAGAAGAAGTGTGAGTGTTCTCTGCAACATAAGCAATGCTTGTGACAATCCCATAATTGAGCTGATGGTGGCCGTCAGTCTCTCTCTGAACTCCATTCCCTCCTGCAGGTTTCAAAAGCTTCTCTCTGACCTCCCTGGAGCTGCAGATGCTCACCAACTCATGTGTGAAGCTTCAGACGGTCCATACTATACCAATGACCATGAATAAAGAAGGTAGGCCATTGACACAACTGATACAGTATTAGTAAGGATGGAAGGCTGGTTAATAATGCCACACTTATTAATAATAAGAGAGGGAGATGTTTATTAGTATTGTTTTTGATTGAACAACTCTCATGACTTTTCCCTCTCCTCTCTTTAGAAGATGAATCGTCTGGATTCTACGGTTTTCTGAATGTCATTGTTCACTCTGCATCAGGCCTCCAACAGAGCTTGAGTAAGTGGCTCAGTTGTGTATTTTCTCCATATTTTTGGTGTCCTACCCTGATCACCTTGAATGGAGTATAGCCAAGGCTGTCCTTCCCTTCCGCTGTCAGTCTCCTCCAGTCCGGCTGTCACCTGGCAGTCAGCAGACATTCCCATGGGGAGCAGCTGCTGGGGAACAGTCAGAACTCTGAGGATTAACAAGGAACACTGTGGTCCGGCCACAGCTGGTCTGGATGGAAAACCCCTGTCGTCTCACTCTTTGTCCCAAATACAGTCACGCGTACAGCTCAGATGCATACAGTTTTTCTTATTTTATAACAAATCTGACCTGTTAATCCAGATGTAAACATACTCTGGAGAGGAAATATTATCCTCAGTACTTACCAGATTCAGAGGGCATGGCAAGTTGTATTGTGAGGATTGTCATAAAGTATGGTTTAACAGTGTAGGGCAAAGTACATGTATACTCCTCCATCCAGGTCTTACTGTGACTCAGTGTGTATCCCTATTAACCACGCTAACTCCCATGAACTGTTTCTTCTTCCACACAGATCTCTACTGCACTCTGGAGTTGGACTCCTTTGGCTACTTTGTGAACAAAGCCAAGACACGAGTGTACAGAGACTCCACACAACCCAAGTGGAACGAGGTGAGGATGCCACGTGCCAGTTAGTGTCCTGTCTATTCAGCCTTATCTGCTGGATTGATTTTTACGTGTTTTTTTTTGCTGTTTCCCTGCAGGAGTTTGAGATTGAGCTGGAAGGCTCTCAGACTCTGAGGCTGCTGTGTTATGAGAAGTGCTACAACAAAGCCAAGCAAAACAAAGAGGACGGAGAGAACACAGACAGGATCATGGCCAAAGGACAGATACAGGTACGGAGTGAGAGTATGAAGCACATTTTGTGTTGCCTGTCACGCTGGTCTACAGTGTCAACAGTGACATAGCTGAATTAACTAATAGGCCACAGTGGTGAAAATGACTTATCTAGTATACCAGCCCCAATAGCTGCCCTGTCTGTGGATAATCCCACCATGTGTGGTTCTGTGGTGTGGAAAAGGAAAAGGACTGTGGGGGATGCTCCTGGGTCACCTCAGCCTGACTGGTGATGGGGTGTTGTGACAGAGGGGGATTACAGTTGGGAAGGGAAACAGGCTGGCCAAATGTAGCCCCTGGTACATATCTATCCAGTGAGACAGAGCGGGACCCCTCTCAGAAGAACCCTGAAAACATCCAATACAGATCATTGTATGTTTGTCCTTTGAATAGACAATGTGCTGTTTCTATTGTCTTTTTGGACAATCCACAACCAACGTGGTCCCACACTTCAATTCAATTGTGTGTGACCCTCTGGCCTGGGTCTGATCTGTTTGTGGAATTTGAGATAAGTGCTGATTGGAGAGGCAGTCTGAACATTGTGTGTGCCCAAATATTTGGGGATTAAAAAGAGACAGATCAGATGTGGGAGGGTTTGGTTGAAAGGAGAAAGGGTCAGACAAAGGCGCTCAGTTAGGAGGAGCCAGTAGACCCAAAACATATCTACCAACTAACTGGTGACTGATGAGGATCCTGTAGGAGGCTTGGGGTTGTAGTGCTCATAACAACCTCTGAGCAGCCGCCAGCGTGTGTCCATAATCACAGGAGGAGGGGATTCTCAGGAGTTAATCCACAGATCCATCTGGGAACTGGAACAACAGGGAGGCAGCATGGTCGAGTGGCTGCCTTTGTTCAACTTATTTTTTATCTGACGTGGAAGGATTGATAGCATGACAGGGTTAAGAAGTTGACAGGACACACACACTTGTGGGGGACTCTACTGGACCACTAAAAGACTATGCGGGCCTCAGGATTCTTTGAGACAATCCAATAACCATATCAGATCAGAGGGATCCATGCTGTTAGTTGGGGATTGTTTAGGACAGAGTGGCTGATTTGGAAGATTATTTTCTGGACTGCTGTCTTGTTTTGTTTGTCCCATTGTTTGGTACAGTACATTAGTGGGGAAAGTAGAGTGTGAGCGACTGAGTCTCAACTAAAAGAATGGGTGAGACCTGTACTGAAGAGCTGATTCTGGATCAGACCAGCAGTCAGTTCACTAGCAGCTGTTCTCTGGAGGATGAGGGGGACACAGGTCCCAGGAAGCCCCCAGGCACAGGGGCACGACTGTGGGGCAAGGTCCGCAGCACTCTGCTCAGACAGAAGGTAAAGACATGGCACACATAAGGGAGAGAATGGTCTTTCTTTATTTTTGTCATGGATGGTATTTGATTAGGAACATTAATAGAGGGTAGGGTAGATATTTTAATATGTACATACATCCTTAGTTGGTACATATTTTAAGTATCCTTGAATGTGTTATATTCTCATACTTAATACTCTATTCTCTTTTGATAAGTCCACTGCCTTATGTAAGAGAGATGTCCACAGAACAAAAAGATTAAGATTATCAGAGTTATATTGAGTGTCTGTTGGTTCCTTGGCTGAGAGGACATCTGTCATGGTAGGTCATCTGAATACCATGAGATGATGTTATCACAACACTTGTGCCTGACCACTAGAAATAACTGTTGGCAGCTTGGTATTAGTCAGATGATTAAAATAGCACAGTAACTTGAGTTGACACTACTCAACCATATGGAGTTTATGTAAGGATGAGGGAAAGTGATGGGTAACTGATATGTAAGACCCAGGCTTACTGATTGGAAATAAATGCAAAATAACCATCTTCATCATTGAATCAATCCTTTTGTCCAGTTTTAGCTTTTCTTCTGTGAAATTATAATTTCCTTCTAATATGGACAGTTTCATTAAGTTTGATTTGTTATATTCTTCTTTAGTCTCTGATCAATTGGAAAGGATCAAGAGGCTAACTGTGCGAAACATTCTTACAAAGCAGGATTTTGAGTGGTTTAAATATCTCATTGGTTCTTAATAATACAATGGATGTCATTAATACAGTACTATAACATGTCTGTACTGAGATAAAGACTGCATCAATCCCACAGCATCATGATGTCCATACAGCGTCTGTCTGCACAGCGTTACTGGGTCAGATGATTGCTCTGACTGACAGATGTCTCCATATTTTCTAGCTGGATCCCCAGACCCTGCAAAGCAAAGACTGGCAAAGAACAGTCATCACCATGAACGGAGTATGTATTACCAGCATAGAAAATGTTAAATCTTCACTGTTTTGCACAAATCTTTTCCAAAACCACAACATCTTACTGTTTTTTATTTTGCAAAGGGAGCATTTTTGGCACCACTTTATACTCCAGTGGCCAGTGTAAACATTGTTGAGTAAGTTATCTAGGCCTGTATAACATGGTAATTACAATGGTTTTTACCATGATGATTACTGGGGTATAAAGACTTTTCAATATTAAGTGTGACCCCTGTATTTACATGTACTGTGTTGATGATGTTACATGCAATAGTCTTCATTTCTCTGACTGCTGGCTAATTCTTAACTTCTCTTGGTGCAGATTGAGGTGAAGCTGTCAATGAAGTTCACCAGCAGAGAGTTCAGTCTAAAGAGAATGCCCTCGCGGAAACAGTCAGGCGTGTTTGGGGTGAAAATAAGTGTTGTAACCAAGTAAGTGAATGTGTCTTTGTTAGCCTCTGTATAATCTCAGCACCCAGAACCAAATCAGCTCATGTTAAGCCTGTCATGAGAGCCTCAGTGTAATGCATACCACATTTCTGTGACCAACACAGATCAGACCTAATATTGCCAAATTATTGGGATACCTCCTCCAACCTCCTTCACTTTCAATGTAAGGCCAGGAATAACTCTCAAAGACATGCCTTGTTTGGGTTTTTCTATTTTCATAGGGATCCCAAGGCTCTCATGATCATTTGTAAAGTAACTCTAAACTCCAGTCCCTTATGGGCAGCTTTTATTTGAGAAAACATCATTTTATAGTGCTGAAGATGCAATACTGCAGGTCTTTTTAGTGTTCACTTTACTCTCTTTACTCTCTAAAAGGCAGCGGCCATTTCTCCATACTGGGAACAGGTTTTACATACTGGGGAACAGGTTTTACATACTGGGGAACAGGTTTTACATACTGGGGAACAGGTTTTACATACTGGGTTTTACATACTGGGGAACAGGTTTTACATACTGGGGACAGGTTTTACATACTGGGGAACAGGTTTTACATACTGGGTTTTACATACTGGGAACAGGTTTTACATACTGGGGAACAGGTTTTACATACTGGGGAACAGGTTTTACATACTGGGGAACAGGTTTTACATACTGGGGAACAGGTTTTACATACTGGGGAACAGGTATTACATACTGGGGAACAGGTTTTACATACTGGGGAACAGGTATTACATACTGGGAACAGGTTTTACATACTGGGGAACAGGTATTACATACTGGGTAACAGGTTTTACATACTGGGGAACAGATTTTACATACTGGGTTTTACATACTGGGAACAGGTTTTACATACTGGGGAACAGGTTTTACATACTGGGGAACAGGTTTTACATACTGGGGAACAGGTTTTACATACTGGGTTTTACATACTGGGGAACAGGTTTTACATACTGGGGACAGGTTTTACATACTGGGTTTTACATACTGGGGAACAGGTTTTACATACTGGGGAACAGGTTTTACATACTGGGGAACAGGTTTTACATACTGGGGAACAGGTTTTACATACTGGGGAACAGGTTTTACATACTGGGGAACAGGTATTACATACTGGGAACAGGTTTTACATACTGGGGAACAGGTATTACATACTGGGTAACAGATTTTACATACTGGGGAACAGATTTTACATACTGGGTTTTACATACTGGGAACAGGTTTTACATACTGGGGAACAGGTTTTACATACTGGGGAACAGGTTTTACATACTGGGGAACAGGTATTACATACTGGGGAACAGGTTTTACATACTGGGGAACAGGTTTTACATACTGGGGAACAGGTATTACATACTGGGGAACAGGTTTTACATACTGGGGAACAGGTTTTACATACTGGGGAACAGGTATTACATACTGGGTAACAGGTTTTATATACTGGGAACAGGTTTTACATACTGGGTAACAGGTTTTACATACTGGGTTTTACATACTGGGAACAGGTATTACATACTGGGTTTTACATACTGGGGAACAGGTTTTACATACTGGGTTTTACATACTGGGAACAGGTTTTACATACTGGGGAACAGGTTTTACATACTGGGGAACAGGTTTTACATACTGGGTTTTACATACTGGGAACAGGTTTTACATACTGGGGAACAGGTATTACATACTGGGAACAGGTTTTACATACTGGGGAACAGGTTTTACATACTGGGGAACAGGTTTTACATACTGGGGAACAGGTTTTACATACTGGGTTTTACATACTGGGAACAGGTTTTACATACTGGGGAACAGGTTTTACATACTGGGGAACAGGTATTACATACTGGGTAACAGGTTTTATATACTGGGAACAGGTTTTACATACTGGGTAACAGGTTTTACATACTGGGTTTTACATACTGGGAACAGGTATTACATACTGGGTTTTACATACTGGGGAACAGGTTTTACATACTGGGTTTTACATACTGGGAACAGGTTTTACATACTGGGGAACAGGTTTTACATACTGGGGAACAGGTTTTACATACTGGGTTTTACATACTGGGAACAGGTTTTACATACTGGGGAACAGGTTTTACATACTGGGGAACAGGTTTTACATACTGGGGAACAGGTATTACATACTGGGGAACAGGTTTTACATACTGGGGAACAGGTTTTACATACTGGGGAACAGGTTTTACATACTGGGGAACAGGTTTTACATATTATATTATTAAACAGATATTATATTGAAACAGAAAAAGAATCTCAATATAGTTTATGCACTACCACAATACCTAAACACCAGCTGTGTAGTCAGAAATGAGACACCCAGTTGTGCAGTCACAGGTAACAGTAGTGTAAAGCACTGGACTTCTCGTCTCCTGCATTGATCCTGTTTTAATCCTGGTGTTTGTGTGTATGTGTGTGTTTGTGTGTGTGTCCTTGACAGACGGGAGCGGTCTAAGGTGCCCCTCATCGTGAAGCAGTGTGTAGAGGAGATCGAGCGCCGGGGCATGGAGGAGGTGGGAATCTACCGGGTCTCAGGGGTGGCTACAGACATCCAGGCCCTGAAGGCTGCATTTGATGCCAGTGAGTACACAGACCTTGGATCTCCTCCATAGCAAATAATACGCAGGTTGACGTTTATTGTCATGAGTCTTGTACTGGAGGCAGAACTGAGCGATTTTCCCTTAGATAGGCCAACTGCAAAATCAAAATAGGCTATATTGTAAAAATTCATGACAATAAAACATTTGTTTTTTGTCCTCAACATAACTTTAATCAGATGTTATGACTTTGTGGCTGTGACAGCTAGTGAGCACTCTGCAGAGCTGCCTCCATAACATGACCAACAACGCTAACCTGCAAATAATACAGCAGGAGGTATACAATGTCATTAATGGATTGCTATTATTTATACCGTCCTGCATCTTACTGTTCCCCCATGATTATCATTCATTTCCTTCCTGTGATTGACAGACAATAAGGATGTGTCGGTGATGATGAGTGAGATGGATGTGAATGCAATTGCTGGAACGCTGAAGCTGTATTTCCGTGAGCTGCCGGAGCCTCTTTTCACAGATGACCTGTACCCCAACTTCGCTGGAGGCATCGGTCAGTCTCTCCTTGTAACCTCAAAGCCTACCATTGCTTTTCATATTGTCATAGTGAATACAGCATAAGCGTGAAATTTAACATACCATTAAACATAGATCAGGTAGTACAGTTACCATAAAAAAGCTAACTAATTGTATCCTCTTTCAGCCCTGTCAGACAGTGTGGCTAAGGAGAGCTGTATGCTGAACCTGCTGCTATCACTCCCAGAACCCAACCTGGTCACCTTCCTCTTTCTGCTGGACCACCTGAAGAGGTATAGTCCCCCAAAGTGGCATCGTATTCTATTCTGTCACATGAATACAGTCAGATAGCTGTCAAATCCTCTTGCTAATCTCTCCTTCCTTTTTCTCTGCATCCCACAAGCTGAGACTTCCTCTCATCTGTGTTCTTACAGGATTGCTGATAATGAGAGCGTTAACAAGATGTCTTTCCACAACCTGGCCACGGTCTTTGGCCCCACCCTGCTCCGCCCCTCTGAGAAAGACAGCAAGATCCCAAGCAATGCCACACAGCCCATCACTATGAATGACAGCTGGTCACTGGAGGTTATGTCACAGGTACTATAGTGTCTATTGAAAGTAAGCTTCGATGTTGATTTTTGTTGCTGAGGTAGATTGAGGTACACCACATATTCAAAAACATGTGGACACCCCTTCAAATGAGTTGGTTCTGCTATTTCAACCACACCCGTTGCTGACAGGTGTATAAAGTTGGGCACACAGCCATGCAATCTCCATAGACAAACAGTGGCAGTAGAATTGCCTTACCGAAGAGCGCAGTGACTTTCAACTTGGCACCGTCATAGGATGCCACCTTTCCATCAAGTCAGTTCGTAAAATTTCTACCCTGCTAGAGCTGTCCAGGTTAACTGTAAGTGCTGTTATTTTGAAGTGGAAACGTCTAGGACCAACAACGGCTCAGCCATGAAGTGGTAGGCCGCACAAGCTCACAGAACGGGACCGCCGAGAGCTGAAGCGTGTAGAAATCATCTGTCCTCGGTTGCAACACTTACTACTGAGTTCCAAACTGACTCTCGAAGCAACGTCTGCACAAGAACTGTTCGTCGGGAGCTTCATGAAATGTGTTTCTATGGCCTAGCAGATGGACACAGGTCTAAGATCACCATGCACAATGCCAAAGCGCAATGTAAAGCTCGTCGCCATTGGACTCTGGAGCAGTGGAAACGCGTTTTCTGTAGTGATGAATCACACTTCACCATCTGGCAGTCCGACGGACAAATGTGGGTTTGGCGGATGCCAGGAGAATGCTACCTGCCCGAATGTATAGTGCCAACGGTAAAGTTTGGTGGAGGAGGAATAAAGGTCTGGGGCTGTTTTTCATGGTTCAAGCTAGGCCCCTTAGTTCTAAATCTTAATGCTACAGCATACAATGACATTATAGATAATTCTGCCCTTCCAACTTCTGTTTTAGTATGATAATGTCACCGTGCACAAAGCAAGGTTCATACAGAAATGGTTTGTCGAGATCGGTGTGGAAGAACTTGACTGGCCTGCACAGAGCCCTGACCTCAACCTCATCAAACACCTTTGAGATGAATTGGAACGCCTACTGCGAGCCAGGCCTAATCGTCCAACATCAGTGCCTTACCTCACTAATGCTCTTGTGGCTGAATGGAAGCAAGTCCCCGCAGCAATGTTCCAACTTCTAGTGGAAAGGCTTCCCAGAAGAGTGGAGGCTGTTATAGCAGCAAAGGGGGGACCAACTCCATATTAATGGCCATGATTTTGTAATGAGACGTTCGACGAGCAGGTGTTCATATACTTCTGGTCATGTGGTGTATTTGTAGAGCCCATAAGTCTGTGCTATGATTCTAATTATCCCTTTCCTCTGCTCTGTCCCTTTCCCCTTCTGTAGGTACAGGTCCTACTGTATTTCCTTCAACTTGAAGGCATCCCAACACCGGACAGCAAACGTCAAAGCATCCTTTTCTCCACTGAAGTATAGCGGGAGAATGGACATTTCCATATGAGGAAGAATCACAAAATTTTGTCTTCCATGGTAAATTGTTGGCTGTGACCAAGAATGGCTGCGGCAGGAGCTAATTAACAACTTTCTGATCAAAGTGTTACCTGAACGTAACATTTTTAGTTGGTCCAAACTTAGCTCCAATTTGAGAAAGCTTAGGCATAACTTTAAATTATGTTTTTGCTTAACTTGTCTCATGTTAATTCAACTGGAAGTAATAATTTTGGGCCAACTAAATAATAATTAAACTAAAAATGTTACGTTCAGGTAACACTGATTGAAAAGTTGAGTAAACTAAAAAAAGGCTCTGGAACCAGTTACTTAGTAATAATTAGTTGAATCCAAAAAATGTTTTTACTGTTTGCTGAGCTGCAATGGCTGGATTACAGCGCAGCTCCTCGAAATGGCCACCAGATGGAGTTAACAGCACATTCCATACTAGAACTAATACTTCATTACCGTGACCAAAGCCATTCCAATATGATCAATGATCCTAATGTCATCCTTACCTTGTTGACATCAAACATCAAACATAAAGAAATCCATTGAATGTGTTCAGATCAAAACACAGGCCATTCCTTTTATATGATTTTCAAAGGTAATAATAGTTTAACCAGATGATGGAAGTGAGGCAAATTGTCAACTCCATGATGCAGCTGTTGCAAAAGAGAAAAACATTCTCTACTACAGTATATTGCACACTGATATTCTGATTAATTTGGGATCTTTAGATATTTATACTTTCATTGTCATTACCACATATTAGGTGTGCTGAGCACTTACAGATAGTGTGTCAAAATGTATTTATGTTACTTATATCCGACAATCAAGTCATTTTAGAGGTACTGGTTATCCACTAATGAGCACAATTCTCAAAACCCGAAAGATACAGTAGTTAAAATCCTTATAATGGAGCTAATTCGTTAGGCCTGTTTCATTGTGGAATCATGTGCCACCCGCCCCCCCCTGTTGAAGCACATTGTAGGAAAACTGTATTCACCAGATGTTTATGCAAATGCTGTCTTTATTTTGTAAGGAATGTGAGATTGATCACACTTTTAAGTAGGTATATTTAACATGCAGGCATGTTGACTTAAATATGTTTTAAATATTTTTCTCTTCAACTGCTGTCTATGTGATAGTTTTGGTTAAGAGATTTCTGACAGGTTCTAAAAGTGGACCACAACCGTTTATCAGAGTTTTGTTATCTTATAAAGGTCCTACATTGGCCTTAAGCATTTCCTCTTTAGGATAATTTATATTTTGATCTGATTCAATTAGAGCTCATTAATCTGAAAACACCATCCCTTCACAGGAGGAATTTAGTTTTTATTTCAGAAGGGTTAAAACCACAGACTGTTCAGTGTTGTCACGTTGAACTGAGACAGAAATAGCACTGAGCTAAGCTTTGTCTCTTTATTACATTTTAGTGGTAGCCTACCCTACCCTGGTATTGATCCACTAATATTCAAATCTCCTGGGTATGAAAACAAATATGGGCATTGTGAAGGGCACCATTGTCTTCTGTTGTGTTATTTTGTTTCTAGTAAAATGTATAATGCGGTTTACTGTTCTCTGCCTGGTGAGCTGTAACTTCGAAAGCTCTTGGAAAATGTATCTGTGCTGGTAAAGTGAAAATCATTCCAAATGTTTACAGATTTCTGAATTGAGATGTTACGCAAGTTAAGATACCATTATAGCACATATGAAACTGTTAGGCTACATACAAACAGTCAGTTAGCCTATCAGCAATCACTTAATTGACATCTCTTTTTCCTTCCAGACACTGTTGTAGTCATTATCCCAATAATTTATGTATATGTACAATAAAGAGTTGATTTCCATGTGCTTTGTATTTTTTTCTTGATTTTCTGTCGTCTGAGAACATAATTGAACTACATTTGTTTGTTCACGCGTTATATGTAGGTCTACTACACCGTATGTTGATGTTTGTTCTCTTTTCCTCACAATGTATTAGCTACAAATATTCTTCAAAACAGCTGCATGAGCTACAGAGATTAAATACATGTGCTTCATCAATCTGTTCTGGAAGAGCTGCAAAATCTGGACCCCTACAAATCAGCCGGGCTAGACAATCTGGACCCTCTCTTTCTAAAATGATCTGCCAAAATTGTTGAAACCCCTATTACCAGCCTGTTCAACCTCTCTTTCGTATCATCTGAGATCCCCATAGATTGGAAAGCTGCTGCGGTCATCCCCCTCTTCACTCTAGACCCAAACTGCTACAGACTTATATCTATCCTACCCTGCCTTTCTAAGGTCTTCGAAAGCCAAGTTAACAAACAGATTACTGCAATCTGGTTTCAGAGCTGGTCGTGGGTGCATCTCAGCGACGCTCAAGGTCCTAAACGTTATCATAACCGCCATCGATAAGATATTACTGTGCAGCCATATTCATCCACCTGGCTGAGGCTTTCGACTCTGTCAATCACAACATTCTTATTGGCAGACTCAACAGCCTTGGTATCTCAAAGGATTGCCTTGCTTGGTTCACCAACTACTTATCCGATAGAGTTCAGTATGTCAAATTGGGGGGCCTGTTGTCCTACGGGGTTCAATTCTTGGGACGACTCTCTTCTCTGTATACATCAATGACGTCGTTCTCGCTGCTGGTGATTCTTTGATCCACCTCTACGCATACGACACCATTCTGTATACCTCTGGTCCTTTGTTGGACACTGTGTTAACTAACCTCCAGATGAGCTTCAATGCCATACAACTCTCCTTCCGTGGCCGCCAACTGCTCTTAAATGCATTTAAAACTAAATACATGCTCTTCAAACGATCGTTGCCCGCACCTGCCCGCCCGCCCGTCCAGCATCACTACTCTGGACGGTTCAGACTTAGAATATGTGGACAACTACAAATAACTAGGTGTCTGGTTAGACTGTAAACTCTCCTTCCAGACTCACATCAAACATCTCCAATCCAAAATGAAATCTAGAATCGGCTTCCTATTTTGCAACAAAGCATCCTTCATTCATGCTGCCAAACATACCCTCGTAAAACTGACCATCCTACCGATCCTCGACTTCAGCGATGTCATTTACAAAATAGCCTCCAACACTCCACTCAACAAATTGGATGCAGTCTATCACAGTTCCATCCGTTTGTCACCAAAGCCCCATATACTACCCACCACTGCAACCTGTATGCTCTCGTTGGCTGGCCCTCGCTTCAAACTCCTCGCCAAACCCACTGGCTCCAGGTCATCTACAAGTCTCTGCTAGGTAAAGCCCTGCCTTATCTCAGCTCACTGGTCACCATAGCAGCACTCACCCGTAGCACGTGCTCCAGAAGGTATATCTCACGGTCACCCCCAAAGCCAATTCTTCCTTTGGTCGCCTCTCCTTCCAGTTCTCTGCTGCCAATGACTGGAACGAACTGCAAAAATCTCTGAAGCTGGAGACTCTTACCTCCCTCACTAGCTTTAAGCACCAGCTGTCAGAGCAGCTCACAGATCACTGCACCTGTACATAGCTCATCTGTAAATAGCCCATCCAATCTACCTCATCCCCATACTGTATTTATTTACTTATTTATCTTGCACCTTTGCACCCCAGTATCTCAACTTGCACATTCATCCTCTGCACATCCTACCATTCCAGTGTGTAATTGCTATATTGTAATTACTTGGCCACCATGGCCTATTTATTGCCTTACCTCTCTTATCCTACCTCATTTGCACATGCTGTATATAGATTTTCCTACCCTATTATTGATTGTACGTTTTGTTTATACCATGTGTAACTCTGTGTTGTATGTGTCGAACTGCTTTGCTTTATCTTGGCCAGGTCGCTGTTGCAAATGAGAACTTGTTCTCAA
Source organism: Oncorhynchus clarkii lewisi (assembly GCF_045791955.1). Classification (NCBI taxonomy): domain Eukaryota; kingdom Metazoa; phylum Chordata; class Actinopteri; order Salmoniformes; family Salmonidae; genus Oncorhynchus; species Oncorhynchus clarkii. The sequence continues at coordinate 23,021,819 of NC_092152.1, read as the reverse complement.
CTAGCCTACCCTGGTTAAATAAGGGTGAAATAAAATAAATACATCTCATTCATATATACTGTATAACCTGCCCTCAACTAGAGTTGGGCTCTAGATGGAGATAGTTTGGTTGCCAACAGCCATATAAAATCCACAGAAGAAGAAGATGGAGATAGAAGGGCTAGAATACGCATCTATGAACGATGCTCTCCAGACCAGGGCAAGGCTCTGTGAAGGGGTTTTAATGTATGGGTAGGGACGTCCCAAGGATCCCGGATTGCACTGACTAAGCAAGCATCAGGCTGCTGTTAGTTGCTGCTGCATTGACAACTGAAAAGCATCGTGTCAGATGGACCAATGCAGCTGCAATGGAAATATTGGGATAATCTCCAGTAGCTATCTGTCTCGGCTACAAAGCTTTCTTCAGATGTACTCGCACCCCGGAAGTCATCTTTAATCTTCAAGGATCAAATGGAAAAAGCCAAGAACAAGGTATGACTTTTAGCCAGCTAGATAGCTGTTAAGCTAATGAAAACCTTGCAGCGTTCACGTCTCCTGGAACATTCAACTAGCTAGGTGGGTGTATTTTTGTCTAGCTAATTAGTTAGTATTATAGCTGAAGAGTTTGACGCAGCTAACGTTAGCTAACTTAAATGGTTAGCTACGTTAGCTGACAACTCATGAGTGGCTGTATTGATTGATTTGCGTGCTAAAACGATGGCTAGCTAACGTGATTAGAAAATAGAGCTAAAAGTAATGTAGTCCTTGTCGTAACTATGTCTGCTAGTTAGTCATATACAAGCACTGGGAAAACAAGCGTTTGGCTAGGTAACAAAATGTTGGCAGCAAGCTATTAGATTGATAGCTGACAAGCAAGGTAAATTGGGTGACATTCTATCAACTGCTCTATTTCAAATGTCATTACATTAGTAACCAATTGTCATGTAATTAAATGTTTGATTCCTTGAACTTGAAGCATGTCACTCATTACCGCATGCAATTTAGAGATTTCTTTAAAGGCTATACTTATTTTTGTTAAAACGCACAGTTCTCATACAGTAGAATAATTGTGAGTCGATCTTTTACCTGACAACTTTATTTGACGTAATGAAATAATACTTTTTGGGCAACCCGACCAAACTCGCATAAATGTTAAATCTGTAATTCTCATTGAAAGTAAGTCTAAAAAGCTGTTAAAGTTTCGTTTTTGCATATTTTATACTGAACAAAAATATAAACGCAACGATTTTACTGAGTTATAGTTTATATAAGGAAATCAGTCAATTGAAATAGATTTAATTAGGCCCTAATCTATGGATTTCACATGACTGGGCAGGGGCGTGGCAATGGGAGGGCAGGGGCCAATCTGGGAGCCAGGTCCAACCAATCTGAAAGAGTTTCTCCCCACAAAAGGGCTTTATTACAGACAGAAATACTTAGTTTCATCAGCTGTCCGGGTGGCTGGTCTCAGACGATCCCGCAGTTGAAGAAGACGGATGTGGAATTCCTGGGCTGCCGTGGTTACGTGGTCTACGGATGTGAGGCCGGTCGGGCGTACTGCCAAAGTCTCTATAAAACAACGTTTTTCTTATGATCGAGAAATTAACATTAAATTCTCTGCCAACAGCTTTGGTGGACATTCCTGCAGTTAGCATGCCAATTGCACGCTCCCTCAACTTGAGACATTTGTGGCATTGTGTTGTGACAAAACGGCACATTTTAGTGGCCTTTTGTTGTCCCCAGCACAAGCTGCACCTGTGTAATGATCATGCTGTTTAATTAGCTTCTTGATATTCCACACCTGTCAGGTGGATGGATTATCTTGACAAAAGAGAAATGCACACTAATGGCGACAGAAACAAATTTGTGCACCACATTTGAGAAATAAGCTTTTTGTGCGTATGGAAAATATCTGGGATCTTTTATTTCAGCTCATGAAACATGGGACCAACACTGCATTTTATATTGTTGTTCAGTATTGTTTTGGTTTTGTACACCAGCTGTTAATACAATATTTTTGGTTATGGAAAATATATTTCACAGCGGTTTAGATGGTACAATGATTCTCTACACTAGCTTGTTTTGTCACAAACTGAAATTAAGTGAACTATTAGAATTTTAGGCCCCACCAACCAGGAAATGGTGGGGAAATTTCTGCGTAGTGCATCATTAAGCTATATTTTTATGATCTGCTCTTCAATGTCTTGTCCAAGGAATGTGACTTATGCAATAGGTATTAGGCCTAGCCTACTCCTCCGTGTCTCTGCAGCCTGCCTTTTGGAAAAATGTCCCAAAGTGAAAAATCTTCAGTTCTTGGAAATGTTCCTCTTGCAGTTTGAAAGGAAACCCCTGCCAAACAAAGCACATTCCTAAAGCTGGAGGTTCCCTCAGCACTAGCCCTTGGTCATGACACTCAGTTCCATTATATATAAGTCATTGGACGAAGGCTTCTGTAGGGTAAGTTTTGTTAAGAGCCGCAATGCTCGGTCTGAACACCATCGCTCGCGGTACGGTTTTGAAACCTTATCTTTCATATCAGCGAGTAATAATACAAAAAGTTTAATTGATACACGCCTTTTATAGGGTTAGTGTTCCCACATGGTCATATTTCCATGTTACAGCGCTTGTTTACGGAAAACAGATGGAAGATCTGTTCTAATTAGCTATCTGTGTCTCCGAACACCTGTAAACGGAAGAACGATGCCACAAAGTTGTCACTGAAAAATACTGGTGGCTGCAAATGTGTTAAAGCGGGTTAAAACAGTCAGGGTGTATTTTGGATTTGTGAAAATATTTTGACATGATATGAAAATAGAGGGATTTATGTTTCTAGAACTGGACCATAATTGAGAATCGATTTAGAGGGAGTATTTGGCTGTTTTGGCTTCCAGAGCCAATTCCCCCTTTAAACAGAATATGTTTGTGCATGTTCACCAAAATCCCCTAACCTCCCATACAAGACGGTCCTAGCCATGTTTTCTGTTGTTTTCACTGCATAGCACAGTGTTTCCCAATCCAGCATAATAGGTACATGATAGGGTTAACTTGGCTAAGATCAAGTGTAGGGTTGCAAAATTCAGGAACTTTCAATAAATTCCCTGATTTCCCTACCCAGAATTTTGCAACCCTAATCAAGTGTAGTATCTGTTCTTATCAGTTTATCTAATACATCCCCCGTTGGGGGATTACTTATTAAATAGGGAGTGGGAAATGGGAGTTGCTCCACTTATTTATTTAACCTTTATTTAACTGGGCAAGTCAGTTAAGAACAAATTCTTATTTACAATGACGGCCTAGGAACAGTGGGTTAACTGCCTTGTTCAGCATCTACCCGGTATTGGAGTACCCCTGGGAATGGTGCACCACTTTTCAGGGGGTCACCAGAGGGTTGCCAGGTCAAATCTCTGGTCTGAAGTGAGCTGGCAACTGGAGGGTTGCTGCTGGTATCAAATCCTAAATACCATTGCCAGCTGTTGTGCCCTTGAGAAAGGCTCTTAACCCCCCAAAACAACTGCTCCACAGGTGCCCAGTGTGGCAGCCCCCTCCTCCAACCTCTCCTATCCTGTAGAGGTATGTGTATCTTTTGGACGGGTTGAGATGAAGTGGAAGTCACATTTCGGTTGGACCTTGTGATCTTAAAAGGAAAAATGTCTTGGTTGGATCTGTTAGGACTGGCTCTTCGGCTTTGGAAGATGTTTGACTGTGAGATCAGAGGTTAGTATACTCAGTGTATGTTGACTATAAGAAAGGCATTGAAGTATTACTTCACACCTGAACCTGATGGTCTACAGAAGACATTCCATCATGTTACTCTATGAAGAGTGAGCATAGACTGAAGGTCAGTTTATTCCCCAGTCTCTGTCACCCAGTCCCATTCATTCATAGTTACAGAAAAGAGCAGCCTCTAGGTCCAGGTTGTGTGTTTGGGTGATCTGGTTTGACTCACATCTGAGCTACAGACAACTGCTACAGACAACTGTAGCCTACCCAGTATGTGTGTTGAGAGCCCATGTCAGCAGCTGGCAATATGCATTGCACAATCCAAACAGAGGTCAGATGGAGGTGAGAACAGGCCTACGCACACCTGACTGGAATGTATAGGCTTCAGTAAGAACACTCATTGTTGCAAGATGTCCCTATTTCTGTGTTTTTGTTTTGCATTATAGGGGCAACTGTAAAGGAATATTCCAATGCTAATTTTTACATTAATACTGCCAATAAGTGGAATGTTTATGTTACTGTATTGTATTTCCCTTTAGTTATTTCAACATTCACGGTCTGGCCTGTCTCTTTGCCCTCTGGCTGTTCAGGAATGTGTACACTAGATATATTTCAATGGGGGGTCTGAATAAACAAGCACCTCCCCACCACAGGGTTGCAACACACACACACACACTTGCGCACAGCTGAGAGACATTAGGCAGAGTTTAGGCCCACTCCTCATGAGCACAAGCCCTCTGCTGCTCTGCCATAAATGAGGTGAGGGAGGACAACGGGGAACTGTTAGAAGCTCTGGAAAGATCTCATAACTCCAGCACAAGGACCAGACGGCGTGTTCTCTTTATTTGCAACTCTTTTTGATGGATTATGTCAGTTAGTCTAAAGACGAAAGAGAATTGAAAGAGTTTTGGCTTCAAGTTGGAATTTCTTAATACGCCAAACAAAAGAGTTTAGGAAAAGTTCACTTTGTCACAGGCACAGATAATTGTCTTTAACCAAAAATGCTCCCTATGTCATTTATATTTTCAAATGAAGCAAGTATAATATTTACTCTTAACTTTTTGTCTTCTTAATTGATTAAACAATGAGAGACTTTCCAGGCAGAGAGTTGGTACTTCCATCTGCACCCATCTTAAGAGCAGGCACAAAGATACCCAGAAAGACTGTTTTGGTTAATGGTCACATAGGCTATGCAGTGAGGTATAGTATAGCCAGAAGCAGCAGGTTGGGTTCGATCGTAGGAATCTTAGGGGAGAGCATACAGAAGAAAGGTTTTACTGAGACACCCCCTCCCCCTCGTCTCCGACAGTATAATTTAAATTTAAACTATGTCCATTTCTCTAAGAACTGTATTGCCTTGCCGATCCTTTTGGAAAGCCATTATCCCACTAATTGGTTCACCCATTTAGCAGATTTAGTTTATTTTTAGGCTATTCTCAGTGCTATTCTCTTGCAATGTTACACAACCATTCCCTGAAGACAAAAAGTCAAATCTTCTTGTGCGCAACACCTAGCCTATTTTTTACAACACCCCCAGTTAGACCCAAACCAGCCAGTGACTTCCGTCTAGTGGAGATGACAGTCAGGAAACCTGAGCCTGAGCAAGATGAATTCCAGAGGAGAAAGCCTTGTTTTCCAGACTTGTGGAGATAAGGTGTTTTCCTTTTTATGGAAATTGTTTCAATGAAATGTAGTTGATTGTAATCTTTCCACTGATGTGTTGTCCGTAACCTCTTGTGTGTCCACACTGAGGTGTAAATGTATGGGCATCAGAGAGCCCAGTATGAAGAAGACAGGCAGGCCGGTGGGGACTAAGGCTCAGAGTGGAGAGAGGGGGAAGACTGAAGGCACTGCTACAGGAACCACCGGCAAGGCTGCAGCCAAGACCACCACAACAGCACCACTGTCAAAGGTACACTTCTATTATCTCACTATACTTTTTGTTACTAAGACAGGTACACTTCTACCATATTATGTATTAGAAACTGGATGGTTCGAGCTCTGAATGCTAATTAGCCATGGTATATCAGACCGTATAGCATGGGTATGACAAAACATTTCTTGTTACTGCTCTAATTACGTTGTGTCGTGCCTAAGAACAGCCCTTAGCTGTGTTTTATTTTGGCCATATACCACCCCCCCCACCCCCCCATGCTTTATTGCTTAAAAATACAATGGCTAACACCCATTTGTACATGTTTACCATAGTACCGAACATTGCTAAGTTATTCTTCTGGTGGCTGGCTGGATCAGTGGGAGTGGTATTAAAGTGATCTTTCTCATGTGATTGTTCTCCAGGTTAAAAGCAATGATGATCTGCTAGCAGCAATGGCAGGGGGAACTCCAGCTACGAACCGCACTGTGACCAAGAATAAGAGGACTGCCTCCACGGGGAACAGCAATGGTAACCCAGACAGTAAACCAAAGACTAGCACAGGTATTATTTGTTTATATCTTTATATTAGTTGACTAACCTCTAATGCTCTAGTATATTTTCATAATATTTATTATTACTCTGCATTTCATGCTTGCTCTCTTCTCTCTCTTTACAAGGTTCCTCAGCCAAACGTGTGACGTCCTCAACCTCCAAGGAGCCCAACTCATCAAGGGATCGTCTGCGGACATCCAGAACATCGCCTAGTAAGAAGCAGTCATCAGGGGCAGGGCAGGGAGATGTGGCCCAGGGAAAGCGCTCTCGCAGCCAGCAGCTAGCAGAGTCAGAGGGCCGCATGAACAAGTCTAAATCAGACAGCCAGATCAGTGACAAGGTGGCCCTGGAGGCCAAGGTGGAGGACCTGCTGGGTTTGGCCAAGAGCAAAGACGTGGAGATCCTGCACCTACGCAGTGAGCTGAGAGATATGAGGGCTCAGCTGGGCCTGGGTCGGGAAGAGGTGCCCCCAGAGGAGGGAGAAGGCGGAAGGGGGGAGGAGAAGTCCCTGGAGAGGGAGGTGTCGGCCATCACAGCAGCGGACGTGGAGTCCACGCTGCTCCTACTGCAGGAGCAGAACCATGCCATCCGTGAGGAGCTGAACCTGTTGAAGAGTGAGAACCGCATGCTGAAGGACCGGCTCAACGCGCTGGGCTTCTCCCTGGAGCAGAGGCTGGATGGCTCTGACAAGCTCTTTAACTACGCCTCCCTGAGCCCAGACCTGGCTGCCAGCAGCAGACACAGCGATGGCAGGTGCACTGGTACCCTTATGTCCTCTGTGGAGGGCTCTGCTCTGGGCTCCCTGGAGGACCTGCTGACGGACCAACAGCACGGTGGTTCATTGGACAACTTGGACAGTGAGTCCAGCGAGGTCTACCAGGGTGTCACATCCAGCGACGACGCCCTGGACGCCCCCTCCGGAGCCTCCTCCTCCTCCGAGTCTGAGAGCCTGCCCAGCCGAGAACGCTCGTGCCGGGGCAGCAGCGGCAACGCCAGCGAGGTGTCTTTGGCCTGCCTGACAGAGCGAATCCACCAAATGGAGGAGAACCAGCACAGCACGGCCGAGGAGCTGCAGGCCACACTACAGGAGCTGGCTGACCTGCAGCAGATCACCCAGGAGCTGAATGGAGAGAATGAAAGGCTAGGGGAAGAGAAGGTAATCCTCATGGACTCTCTGTGTCAGCAGAGCGACAAGCTGGAGCACTACGGCCGGCAGATTGAGTACTTCCGCTCTCTGCTGGACGATCACCACGTGTCCTACGTCCTGGAGGAGGACATCAAGAGCGGCCGCTACATGGAGCTGGAGCAGCGCTACGTGGACCTGGCCGACAACGCCCGTTTCGACAGGGAGCAGCTACTGGGGGTGCAGCAGCACCTCAGCAACACACTGAAGATGGCTGAGCAGGACAACGCCGAGGCCCAGGAGTTGATCGGCGCTCTGAAGGAGAGAAACCACCACATGGAGCGCATCATGGAGTCAGAGAGGCAGGACCGGGGGGCCATGGTGGCAGCGCTGGAGGAGTACAAGGCGGCGGTGAGCAGTGACCAGGTAGAGCTGAGCCGCTGCAGGGCCCAGCTGGACCAGGAGAGGCAGAAGGTGGCTGAGCTCTACTCCATCCACAACTCTGGAGACAAGAGTGACATCTGCCAGCTGCTGGAGGGTGTTCGGCTGGACAAGGAGGAGGCAGAGGGCAGGGCTGCCAAACTGCAGGAGGACCTGGGCCACGCCTGCAGTGATGTCACCAGGCTGCAGGACACCCTCAATAAGGTGAGTCCACGCACACACTATCCTACAGAGGTAGTACATTTTCCTTCATCCAACCCTTTTGATGGTTGCTTCTGTCTCCTGTATCCAACTTGTGAAAAGTTCATAAAAGTCCACTTTCCTCTATACCACCTTAAAGTAACTGTCCAGTGTTTTTAATTCATTATGAGTGAAATAGTTTTCCTTCCAATTTTTTTTAATTAAGTATGTTAAAAATCAGCTTTTCTGTGTTTGAATGGTATGGGTCGTACCCAACAGCAGAATAGTGTGGCCGTATACTGGTCATTAAGAATATTCATGACAAGTAAACAGCTGATTGGCCAGCTCAGCAAATGAGCCAACATGACATCACGTTATGAGGAAATAGAAAGCATTTTTTAGGTGGGGTTTAAGTATTTGTTTTCTTTAATTGGTGCTTATAGGATGAGTCAACAACATTATTTGGGTATGAGTTAACAGAATATGAACTTTTAAAAGTTACATTTTCACTGGACAGTTACTTTAAAGCTTTCATTGAAATGCATCTGTCTGCTTTATGCACTCACTGGTCAGTTTATTAGGTACACCCATCTAGTACTGGGACAGACCCACCTTTTCCTCCAGAACAGCCTGAATTATTTGGGGCATGGATTCTACAAGTTGGAAAAGATCCACAGGAATGTTGGTCTATGCTGATGTGATGGCATCGCATAGTTGCTGCAGATCAGATGGCGGTAGACCACCGCCACCAGCCTATACCATTGACACCAGGCAGGATGGGTCTTTGAATTCATGCTATTTTTGTCAAATCCTGACTCTGCCATCAGAATGACTCAGTAGAAATAAATCCATTCTAAATAACAAATGAGTAAATATCGCACCCCGTGTTCAAGAAGGGCCCTTTTCTCGCTCATTTTACTTTATTTGAAAACAAATCTCCAAAATATTGTTATTGGCTTAAACAAAGTGATTTATTATTCATTTAGAATTATATGAAAGCCCCTTGGATATTCGCGCACATTATTAACCCTGTTATTAGCAGGACAATATATATTGGTCATGGCTCCTGATTGGCGCATAATGGGATTGCCTTGCAGTTCTCCAGCTGTATCCATTGAAAGGGTGCAAGGTTAAAGGCACGAGGGCAGGGGGCACGGGATGGGCCGCAGAGCCACGCACAGAAGACCGACCTAGCCCATGGGGAGGGGGGGTGCTTAGTGCCAGTCTGCACGTTAAAAGTAAAACAATGTAACTAATAATGGCATCTTTATGCTTTCGTTAATAAAATAATGATAAAAATACTCTTTCAAAATGCCGATGTTTATTTAGTTATGGATCCATAACAAATTACTAGGGGAATAAATATTGGTGAATAACAGAAATATCCTCTATGTAATTATTGGCGGAGAGTCACTTCATATTTTTCAATATACTGTAGGTCTACCGTAGGCGACATGAGTCTCACTAGTGTTGAGTAATGTGCTGTTAAAAGCGGTGTAAGTCTTATTTATTTAAAGAGCATATTGAAGTTAGAAGAAAAAGTCTTCAACTATTTTATCACTGTTTTGCACTGCTCTGAGACGAGCGTGGGGACTGGTCTAAATCAATGAGATTTTTATTTTGACTGAATTTCTGTTTGGGGGGGATGAGTATTCATTTGGGCCATTAGTTAATGAATGAGAGGTTTGATTTCTTCTGTCCTGGGTGGTGTGTGCAGCTGGATGGGGAGTACCAGGACTTCCAGGAACAGGTACAGAAGCAGATGGCTGAGCAGAAGCGTGGGCTGGAGAAACAGCGCGGTGAGCTGCTGGAGAAGGAGACTGAGATCGGGGACATGAAGGAGACCATATTTGAGCTGGAGGATGAGGTGGAGCAGCACCGAGCAGTCAAACTCCACGACAACCTCGTCATCACAGACCTGGAGAGTGAGTGGGCTCGGCCCAGGGGGGAAACATGGCACAGCATCATAGAACCACGTCATCATATCACTGGAGCCACACAATGCATTTTCCACTTTTGCCCACATGGTGGCTGTCAGGCTTCTTGCAGCCTGAGGAAAGTGTGAATAGTCCTCTGTTAGAATAAGAGATTTCTGTACTTGCACCTTTGTTTATTTGTGTGGTTATAAGTCACTCAGGCTAATAAAAGGCACACGTATCTTCCTGTGCTGCGTGTGAATATATCATGTGGCCTGTTCACATGAACTCAGCCATGTATCTGCTTCCTCCCTCAGACTCTGTGAAAAAACTGCAGGACCAGAAGCATGACATGGAGCGGGAGATTAAGATCCTCCACCGGAGGCTGAGGGTGAGTGGACAGGGCCATCTGAGGACCAGGGTTCACTGACACGGTCAAGCACAGCAGCACTATGGTTTGGGCCATGTTCATTACAACTGGAATTCACTAGAAAGCAATATAATGACGTTTGGTTCCCCCCAAAAAATTCAGCCTCAGTATTGAGGGCCGTATCTCATGATGCGCTTGTTTGTTTTGTTTCGCTGTGTGTGTTCAGGAAGAGTCGGCAGAGTGGCGTCAGTTCCAGGCTGATCTGCAGACGGCCGTGGTCATCGCTAATGACATCAAGTCGGAAGCACAGGAGGAGATTGGGGATATGCGTCACCGTCTCCGCGAGGCCCAGGAGAAGAACGAGAAGCTGGGCAAGGAGCTGGAGGAAGTCAAGAACCGCAAGTAAGAGACACTGAGGAACACGCTGTGCTTGATTCCAAGTGTCTCGTCAGCCGACGCCAGCTGTATTGTGATCATTTAAAAAAATAAAATAATTTAACCAGGTAGGCTAGTTGCAACTGCGACCTGGCCAAGATAAAGCATAGCAATTCGACACAATTCAACAACAGAGTTACACGTGGAATAAACAAACATAGTCAATAATACAGTAGAACAAAGAAAACAAAAAGTCTATATACAGTGAGTGCAAATGAGGTAAGATATGGGCAATAAATAGGCCATGGCGGCAAAGTAATTACAATATAGCAATTAAACACTGGAATGGTAGATGTGCAGAAGATGAATGTGCAAGTAGAGATACTGGGGTGCAAAGGAGCTAAATAAATAAATACAGTATGGGGATGAGGTAGGTAGATAGATGGGCTGTTTACAGATGGGCAATGTACAGGTGCAGTGATCTGTGAGCTGCCCTGACAGCAGATGCTTAAAGCTAGTGAGGGAGATATGTGTCTCCAGCTTAAGAGATTTTTGCAGTTTGTTCCAGTCATTGGCAGCAGAGAACTGGAAGGTGAGGTGACCAAAGGAGGAATTGGCTTTGGGGGTGACCAGTGAGATATACCTGCTGGAGCATGTGCTATGAGTGGGTGCTGCTATGGTGAGCAGAGATAAGGTGGGGCTTTACCTAGCAGAGACTTGTAGATAACCTGTAGCCAGTGGGTTTGGCGACGAGTATGAAGCGAGGGCCAACCAACGTGAGTGTACAGGTCGCAATGGTGGGTAGTATATGGGGCTTTGGTGACAAAACGGATGGCAATGTGATAGACTGCATCCAGTTTGTTGAGTAGAGTGTTCTAGGCTATTTTATAGATTACATCACCGAAGTCGAGGATCGGCATGCATGAGTGAAGGATGCTTTGTTGTGAAATAGGAAGCCGATTCTAGATTTAATTTTGGATTGGAGATGCTTAATGTGAGTCTAACCAGACACCTAGGTATTTGTAGTTGTCCACATATTCTAAGTCCGAGTCGTCCAGAGTAGTGATGCTGGACGGGCGGGCAGGTGCGGGCAGTGATCGGTTGAATAGCATGCATTTAGTTTTACTTGCGTTTAAGAGCAGTTGGAGGCCATTAAGGGAGATGTATCTGCAGGTTTGGGTTTAAAAGTGATAGTCACATTGATCAAGCTGGATGTGCTGGTCTGTATTTTCATAACCATGAAATGGGTGATGTGACACCTGATGTGCCTTGGTCTGTATGTGTGTGTTTTTGTTTGTCTCCTCAGGCAGGATGAGGAGAGGGGCAGGGTGTATAACTACATGAATGCAGTGGAGAGGGATCTGGCTGCACTGAGGCAGGGTATGGGCCTGAGCCGTCGCTCCTCTACCACCTCAGAGCCCTCTCCCACCGTCAAAACCCTCATCAAGAGCTTCGACAATGCCTCCTCACAAGGTACCCCAACCTGCGAGTGTAAGATATGGACCCCTTTTCTGACTTCTAATTTGACCTGTACATTCCTAGTAATGAGCCTACCAAGCATCACTGCTCCTTATACAGTGTAGTTCTATTACTGTGGGATTTCTACCTGATGTGACTGATTTGTGTCTTCTTCTGTTCACAACAGGCCTAGTCCCCCCGACCGCTGCCCCTGCTGTCACATTACCACGCACTCCCCTGAGCCCCAGCCCCATGAAGACCCCTCCTGCTGCCGCCATCACACCCATGCAGGTATATCACCTAGAACATTTGACCCACTGACCCATTTCAGTGTGTTTTATAAGCATAGCGAGCTCTAAATGTAGGCATCTGGTCAAACACACACACAGAATCCCTGGCTTACACTAGACCAGTCATTCACACAGAACTACTTACCAAGGTCTAGATCAAATGGAGTGTTTTTAGAACCCACCAGAGCAGTGTAGGATGGGGAGCTGTGCAGTAGTTAAAGAGTTGTTCTATATTCACAGTGTTTATAGACCTCCAATACTCTACAGGGGGCATTTCCTCTTCTGGCACTTTGTCACAGCTGGGCTTGCCTCATACACAGACCGTGAGATGGAACAGACATAGAGTTTTTGATTGAGAGTATTGTCCCATCACTCTAATTCCATTACCCCACTTTCCCTTCACTTACATTTTGGTAATTTTGTGGATTATCTTATCCAGAGTGACTTACTATCAGTGCATCCACATCATCCATAGATTCTTTCTCAGTGCATTAAATTGCCCCATACATTTTTTTTTCTCATGTTTTAAACTCTCACACATTTTTGAGAACATAATGAGCTTCATGGCTCAAGGACTACTACCTTTGTCATGAACTTTGCGGTGCTAAACAGTAGACGGACACATTCAGTCAGGCCATGTAATACTGTGGATAAGAGGGGGAAATCTGAGCCTTCTATATTTTACATGCATTATTCTAGTAGAGAATCTGGTGTTCTCATATAAAAGGATCAGAGTTCAGGGGGAGATGGGCTTTTCTGTTTCCTCATATACAACTTTCATAAGTCTTCAGTCTTGTTGTTGCATCTTTCTTTTTTTTACCTCCTCTGCAGTCACAGGATTATTGCCAGTGGCTGGCTGCTAGTGCTGCTGTCAAAATGATCTCCTCAAGCTGGGCCTTTTTCCAGAAATGGCAAACAGTAGGCTACTTCTGTTGGGAGGATGAAGACATTTTGTATGTGAGAGTTTTAATCAAATGATTGTTGGTCTATTTCAGAGACAGTCCATAACTGGGTCCATCTCAGCAGCCAAACCCCTCTCCTCTCTGAATGACAAAAGGCCCAGCTACACAGACATCAGCATGCCAGGTGAGTCAGTAGCACAAACCAAGCTCCGTGTCTGGATCTCATTCGGTCTCTCTTGAACAAAATGAGAGAGGCGTTTTAATGTCACAGGAAAATAATACAATTTCATCTTGGACATTAGACCTCAGTGAGTCCTCATATTATGTGGCTATATCTCAGTGAGTGTGGTGGTGCCTTGCCTCAAGCAGGGGGGTTGGTGTAATTCGCCCCTGAGGAGGCGAGCGTGCAGTCAGTCAGCAGAGCTTCATGTTGACTTTAATATGGTGAGGGAGGTGTAACAAAGCACCATGGGTGGGTAAACATGAAGCCCTGAACGTACTATAGTGGTCACAGCCTCCAATGTTTCGTTTAATGTCCCCGGCTGTTTTCTTGCATGGAAAATTAACTTCCTTCCATGGTGCTTGACAGTTCCAGGCCTGGAATGTTGCTTTTGACCCCACATCCCTCTTGCTTGAAAGTCCTTTTTGTTTCTTGACTGGTTGTGGGGTTGTTAATATTGCCACTGTCCTTCCCTCCACAGCAGAGCATCATCTTAGGGGCTCCTCTGCCAGCCGCCCTGCCTCTGCTCTGCAGAGGGTCTCAAACATGGACTCATCTAAGGCCATGGCCATATCAGGTATCAAAGTCATGGAAATAGGAATCGACCTTGAAATAAATCCGCAATTCTTCTAAATGGTTGCCAGTAAAATTAAGTGCATTTTGAGAAAGAAATCAATGACATTTGACAAAATATTTGATTGAATTGCTTCCCCTACCATGCACACACAGCACAGATCAGACTTTTGAGGTGTCACTTGCTGTGAAGACGTGTCAGCCACACTGTATGGTTGTCTGTTTGTGTGGTGGCCAGTGTCCCGCAGGAGCAGTGAGGAGATGAAGAGGGACATCTCTGCCCCTGAGGGTGGCACCTCGTCTTCTCTGATGGCCTTGGGCTCTGCTTCCTCCCTGTCCTCCTCCTCTCCCACCGCCTCCGTCACCCCCACTGCACGCAGCCGCCTCCGGTAACAGCCTTACCAGCGCCATACTTTCATACCATACATAGGAGTCCACTAAGTCCTTTGTATGGTTAACATTCTATTTTTACCAGTTTTGTTTTCGAGACCACTTAAAGCTAGACTGATTCAATCGAGTCAAACCCAAGACCGGGAGGGGTTCGAGAGTGTGTCAAGACCGGACCAGAAAAATGCACAGAAAGTCCAATTCAAGACCATGATTGTAATTGTGTCAAATCGCCACCATAATAAGAGTTGAAAATGTCCAGTGTTTCTGTGTGTTTATATTTAGACATTCAGAATGCAAGCTGAGGGCAAATAGGGAGCCACTCTACAACTTCCCCAGTCTCAACTTACTAATAGTGAGAATGCTAGCAAAGCAAGGAAATTCTGGCGAGCGCAAACAAAGCTTGAGAATATTTTTTCAACAGAAGTAAAGGACAGTAATGTTAAAGTAGGAAGCCCAGGTAGGTAAAAAGCTATTAATGTGTCCTAAATTAAGTGTGGATAGTAGGCCTGATGAAGTGGTTTTATGCGCTTACTGAATAGGAGCTGATAATTATTAATGGTCTCGGGAAGAAATGACGAGTCCTGATTTGTCCGAGACCTAGTCGAGGCTGAGACACTCTGTGTGGTCTGGAGACCGGTCTCGAGTACTACAACACTGATTTTGACTATAGCATTTAGGCTTCAATGGACTTTGTGGACTAGCCAGGTACATGGAATCTGGATATGTGTATTAATTCAAATGACTCTCTGCCCTTTCCTATGAGATGTGTGTTCAGAGAGGAGCGGAAGGACCCCCTCTCAGCCCTGGCCCGGGAGTATGGGGGTTCCAAGAGGAACGCACTGCTCAAGTGGTGCCAGAAGAAGACTGAGGGGTACCAGGTATGTGTTGTTCAGTCAGAACAGACGGGTTGGGATGAGAATGATATCTCGGGTCATTTCACCTCTCATGTCACTGACTCGCCTGTTGATAATCATTTATTTAGTTAAATATCTCAACAGTGAGACTGATCCAATGGATGTTTTTTTTTTTTTTAGAAGTTAAAATATCTGGTGTGAGGTTCATTAATGACAGTCTAATTCAATAGTGTTGAATAGCATCAGAATGTCCTTTATTCCTCCAGAGTCTAGTTGATTGAGTTTTAAAAGCCCCTCTCTGACACCTATATCAGTGCATCCTTTATGCTCTCCTTTTCAAGTCCTAAACCATTCTCGATGTTATGAGGACTTGTCAGTTTTATTGTGTTGTCCTTATGGTTCCTCTCCTACTCTAAAGCATGGGATTGGACCAACAGTGCCTGGGAACGGCTTCAAGCGTCATCCAGAGAGGGAGTAAACATTTAGCTACTATAAATCAACTATATTGATTTGTTGAATTTGCTATCTAGGGCATGTTTTTAAGACTCAGTCTATCATATTGAAACAGCTTTGTTTTCAATGGTCTTGTTGGTTCTGGTGCAGAGAGTGAATGGTCGTCATGGTTCCCCCTTTACAGAGGTCCTCTTCGGGAATTGTGCCAAATTACACACGTCCTTTTCAACTGCCTGACAGAAAAGCTGTGGTTTGCCTGGCTGGGAGGAGAGCATTGGGATGTAATGCATTGCGCTAGTGGGATGGAAACTAACCATCTTTGTTTTTTGTGGGGAATTATTTTGTTGTTGTTGTAGCTGAGGAAACAATCCTGCCAGGATTATAATGTGCTAACAGAAATCTAGTTTCTATCGCACTCTTCCTCTCTACCACACTTGCTGTCTCGACCAACTAAGTGCTCGGCTATGAAAAGCCAACTTACATTTACTCCTGAGGTGCTGACCTGTTACACCCTCTATAACCACTGATTATTATTTTACCCTGCTAGTCATCTTATCTGCTGGTCATCTATGAACGTTTGAACATCTTGAACTATCTGGCCTTAATGGTCATGTACTCTTTTAATCTCCAGCCGGCAAAGCCAGAAGAGAACTGGCCACCCCTCTGAGCCTGGTTCCTCTCTAGGTTCCTGTCTTTCTAGGGAGTTTTTCCTAGCCCCTGTGCTTCTACGTCTGCATTGCTATATCTGTATAAGCACTTTGTGACAGCTGCTGATGTAAAAAGGCTTTATAAAATATATTTGATTGATCGTTTCATCTGGTCAGATTAACTTGAGCAGACACATCATACTCAATCAGCATACACTAAGTATACAAAACATTTAATAACACCAGCGCTTTCATGACATAGACTGACCAGGTGAAAGCTATGATCCCTTATAAATGTCACTTGTTAAATCCACTTCAATCAGTGTATGAAGGGTAGGAGATGGGTTAAAGAAGGACTTTTAAGCCTTGAGACAATTGAGACATGGATTGTGTACAGTATGTGTGCCATTTAGAAGGTGAATGGGCAAGACAAAAGATTTACAGTGCATTTGGAAGGTAATGACCTTTTTCCACATTTTGTTACAGCCTTATTTTAAAGTTGATAGATAAATAAAAACTCTACGCACAGTATCCAATAATGACAAAGCGAAAACAGGTTTTTAGACATTTTGAACATTTCAAAAACCATTACCTTATTAACATAAGTATTCAGACCCTTTGCTATGAGACTTGAAATTGAGCTCAGGTGCATCCTGTTTCCATTGATCATCCTTGTGATGTTTCTACAACTTGACTGGAGTCCACCTGTGGTAAATTAAATTGATTGGACATGATTTGGAAAGGCACACACCTGTCTATATAAGGTCCCACAGTTGACCGTGCATGTCAGAGCAAAAACCAATGATGAAGACCGCTTGTCTGTCAATGTTGGTTATTTAATTATTTTATCTGAGCTCCTAGGGTGTGCAGCTCTCCTTTTTCAAGTGTTCTACTCCACTAACCAGCATCTCGCCAAAACAGGTGTGAGTTTATTTCGCTTCCAGAGCAAAAACCAAGCTATGAGGTCAAAATAATTGTCCGTAGAGCTCAGAGACAGGCTTGTGTCGAGGCACAGATCTGGGGAAGGGTACCAAAACATTTCTGCAGCATTGAAGGTCTCCAAGAACACAGTGGCTTCCATCATTCTTAAATGGAAGAAGTTTGGAGCCACCAAGACCCTTCCTAGAGCTGGCCACCTGGCCAAACTGAGAAATCGGGGGAGAAGGGCTTTGGTCAGGGAGGTGACCAGGAACCTGATGGTTACTCTGACAGAGCTCCAGAGGTCCTCTGTGGAGTTGGGAGAACCTTCCAGAAGGACTCCACCAGACAGAAACCAGTCCTCAGTAAAAGCCACATGACAGCCCGCTTGGAGTTTGCCAAAAGGCACCTAAAGGAAACTGACCATGAGAAACACGATTCTCTGGTCTGATGAAACCAAGACTGAACTCTTTGGCCTGAATGCCAAGCGTCACATCTGGAGGAAACCTGGCACCATCCCTACCGTGAAGCAAGGAGGTTGCAGCATCACGCTGTGGGGATGTTTTTTAGTGGCAGGGACTGGGAGACTAGTCAGGATCGAGGGAAAGATGAACAAAGCAAAGTACAGAGATCCTTGATGAAAACCTGTTCCAGAACGCTCATGACCTCCGACTGGGCAAAGGTTCCCCTTCCAACAGGACAACGACCCTAAGCACACAGCTATGACAATGCAGGAGTAGCTTCCGGACAAGCCTCTGAATGTCCTTGAGTAGCCCAGCCAGAGCCCGGACTTGAACCCGATCAAACATGACCTGAAAATAGCTGTGCAGCGACGCTCACCATCCAACCTGACAGAGCTTGAGAGGATCTGCAGAGAAGAATGGGAGAAACACCCCAAATACAGGTGTGCCAAGCTTGTAACGTCATACCCAAGAAGACTCAAGGCTGTAATCGCTGTCAAAGGTGCTTCAACAAAGTTCTGAGTACAGGATCTAAATACTTATGTAAATGTGATGTGTCAAGAACTGCAACGCTGCTGGGTTTTTCACACTCAAAAGTTTCCCTTGTGTATCAAGAATGGTCCCCCACCCAAAGGACATCCAGCCAACTTGACACAACTGTGGGAAGCATTGGCGTCAACATGGGCCAGCATCCCTGTGGAACGCTTTCGACGCCTTGTAGAGTGCATGACCTGATGCATTGAGACTGTTCTGAGGGCAAAAAGAGGTGCAATTCAATATTTGCAATGTGTTCTTAATGTTTTGTACACTCAGTGTATACGACCTCATCCTTCAGAGAAACGAGGTCATTCTCATAAAACCTCTTGTTCTTGGGGAACACAAGCCTGTTTATTTGAGACATTATAGCCACCAGTAGGATGAAGCAGCATGGTGCTTTTAGGACCAACGTCTGGGACCTGACCCAGTTATATATTGTATTATCAATACCAAACTCCTCCTTCATCCCACATGTCTTTACACTGTACATTTGCACTACAATGAAAATAACCATTTGCCCCTCTTTCTGGCAGAACATCGACATAACAAACTTCAGCAGCAGCTGGAACGACGGCCTTGCGTTCTGTGCTGTGCTACACACCTACCTGCCTGCTCACATCCCCTACCAGGAGCTCACGAGCCAGGACAAGGCAAGCCTACCTCCTACTATGGTGGTGATGATGATGAGTAACAATGTGTCAAAGAACTATATCCAGATTTCCATCCAACCATTACATGTGGAAGAATTACCTGACTAAAATAAGTCACAACAGGGCTTATGGAAACAGGAAATGTTGGTGCAAATTCACAAATGTCGATAGACAATTTGTTTTGTTCGACCTGGTGGGATCTTTTTGTGACTAAAATGAATTATTCAAGAAATGCAGTGGAAATGCCTTTATGTGCAAATATTGATATAATAACATCATATCGAAGTAAACTCGGAGTCACAAGATAATATGGGCCTACCACCACCACGCGGAAAAGCATCAAAAGTTTATTTGTGGTTAAGTGTACGGTAATCATGCAAATTTACAATAGGCTAAATATCAAAGGTAGGCTATTATGTGAATGCTGATGACATGATGATCGGTGCTCGGCTGCCAAATATTAAATAAAATTCTTGCTCTTTTAAAATCATATAACCCCCTGTCCACTTTCAGCCAAGTCTAGAGAGCGTGTGCTAAAACCAGGTTGTGCAAGTTTGCTATTTATTAATTTTTGTGACAAAATCATCATTAGAGTTGAAGTTGCGATGGAAGCCCATTTTAACTTAGTTTTTTTATTCGGTACATGGGAACATAACCACAAGTCATTTTTATGTGCACCATGTCGGAACGCACATACTTTATCTGCACCATGTCGGAACGCACATACTTTATGTGCACCATGTCGGAACGCACATACTTTATCTGCACCATGTCGGAACGCACATACTTTATCTGCACCATGTCGGAACGCACGTACTTTATCTGCACCGTGTCGGAACGCACGTACTTTATCTGCACCGTGTCGGAACGCACGTACTTTATCTGCACCGTGTCGGAACGCACGTACTTTATCTGCACCATGTCGGAACGCACGTACTTTATCTGCACCATGTCGGAACGCACGTACTTTATCTGCACCATGTCGGAACGCACGTACTTTATCTGCACCATGTCGGAACGCACGTACTTTATCTGCACCATGTCGGAACGCGCGTACTTTATCTGCACCATGTCGGAACGCACCTACTTTATCTGCACCGTGTCGGAACGCACATACTTTATCTGCACCGTGTCGGAACGCACATACTTTATCTGCACCGTGTCGGAACGCACATACTTTATCTGCACCGTGTCGGAACGCACATACTTTATCTGCACCGTGTCGGAACGCACGTACTTTATCTGCACCGTGTCGGAACGCACATACTTTATCTGCACCGTGTCGGAACGCACATACTTTATCTGCACCATGTCGGAACGCACATACTTTATCTGCACCGTGTCGGAACGCACATACTTTATCTGCACCGTGTCGGAACGCACGTACTTTATCTGCACCGTGTCGGAACGCACATACTTTATCTGCACCGTGTCGGAACGCACATACTTTATCTGCACCGTGTCGGAACGCACATACTTTATCTGCACCGTGTCGGAACGCACATACTTTATCTGCACCGTGTCGGAACGCACATACTTTATCTGCACCGTGTCGGAACGCACATACTTTATCTGCACCATGTCGGAACGCACATACTTTATCTGCACCGGGTCGGAACGCGCATACTTTATCTGCACCATGTCGGAACGCGCGTACTTTATCTGCACCATGTCGGAACGCGCGTACTTTATCTGCACCGTGTCGGAACGCGCGTACTTTATCTGCACCGTGTCGGAACGCGCGTACTTTATCTGCACCGTGTCGGAACGCGCGTACTTTATCTGCACCGTGTCGGAACGCGCGTACTTTATCTGCACCATGTCGGAACGCGCGTACTTTATCTGCACCATGTCGGAACGCACGTACTTTATCTGCACCATGTCGGAACGCACGTACTTTATCTGCACCATGTCGGAACGCACGTACTTTATCTGCACCATGTCGGAACGCACGTACTTTATCTGCACCATGTCGGAACGCACGTACTTTATCTGCACCATGTCGGAACGCGCGTACTTTATCTGCACCATGTCGGAACGCACGTACTTTATCTGCACCATGTCGGAACGCGCGTACTTTATCTGCACCGTGTCGGAACGCACGTACTTTATCTGCACCATGTCGGAACGCGCGTACTTTATCTGCACCGTGTCGGAACGCGCGTACTTTATCTGCACCGTGTCGGAACGCGCGTACTTTATCTGCACCATGTCGGAACGCGCGTACTTTATCTGCACCATGTCGGAACGCGCGTACTTTATCTGCACCATGTCGGAACGCACGTACTTTATCTGCACCATGTCGGAACGCGCGTACTTTATCTGCACCATGTCGGAACGCACGTACTTTATCTGCACCATGTCGGAACGCGCGTACTTTATCTGCACCATGTCGGAACGCGCGTACTTTATCTGCACCATGTCGGAACGCACGTACTTTATCTGCACCATGTCGGAACGCGCGTACTTTATCTGCACCGTGTCGGAACGCACGTACTTTATCTGCACCATGTAAGTTTGATGGAAACTCTGGTGGAAAAATGTGCATATTGTTTTATGTAGATTTTTTAATATTTACATAAATCTCTCACCAATTGGATGAGAACCTAGCTATTGTTTACAGTTGTCTCATTAATCTGTCATCAGGGATCATTATAGTGTGTTTTTGTCTCCCTATCTTTAGAGGCGAAATTTCACACTAGCCTTCCAGGCTGCAGAGAGTGTGGGGATCAAGTCCACTCTGGTAAGTGAAAGATTAACTGAACTGAATATTTTCACAGGATTATATTCAAAACTATATCTGACAGCTTAAAAGAAAATAACATTTTGAATAGAGAATCTTTCAGGCTCATTTCACCTCTAAAAATCACCACAATGTCACTGGCAAGGTTGTGAATTGTGGCCTGCTATTCTATTGCATGTTGAGGATGGTATGTTTTCTGTGAGGCATTGAGATTGTGGACTGTATAGGCTCTTATAGGCAGACTCCTGTAGAGAGGATCTTTAGGATGAAACTGCCTTCATTGAGCAGGCTTGCAGGTGCAGTTTCATAGTATCACCTGTACTGCTATTTTAGCCCTTTTTACAAAATAAGTCCTCACATGAGTGTATATCACTATCCATAGCTAGGTATAAAGCAGGCCCTGTGTGAATTGTCCTGACATTTGTTTTATGGGTTCACTTGGTTCCAGAAATAGAAGATGCAAGCTCTTATTTTCAGAATTCATGCCACAAAAGCACTTTTCTGACCTCCACAGTTATTTCTAGTCAGATTGTGGAACTCTGACCTAGACAACAACAGCATGTTATTTCAAGTTTTTATATAAATAAATGATACAAAGATGAACAAATGGCAAGGACTTTTTCCAAGGCATTATGTGTCTTAACGACAAAGCTTCTGTCACCCCCGTGGTCTCATTCTCTGCTGCAGGACCTCAATGAGATGGCCAGTACTGAGAGACCAGACTGGCAGAGTGTGATGACCTACGTCACGGCCATCTACAAGTACTTTGAGACCTGATGTGATTTCCCCACCCAACACTGCAAGCACAACCTGCAGCCCTGCTCGGAAGCTCCTCTGACCTCACTGCGCCTCCAACACTTCAACTCAACATTCAACTCTGGTGTTATAGCTCACGTCACTGAACCACTGTGCCACAGCCGTGCCATACACCGGCCACTCTGTCTCTGGTCTAGAGGCCTGCTAGTTTTGAATCGCCATAAGAAACATACAAATAAGCTCACTGCAAGATATTCATAATATTGCTATTGTGAACAGTCTTGCCCTTTTCACTGACACCTTAAGTGTGATGGACACACAGCTTAAGGGCACTTCAAGCACCTATTCAGGGCCTGCTCTGTTGGGGATTCTATTTTTACTCTGATCCATTACTGGATAACCCGGTTGAGATGACCCTTAATCCAAATGATCTGGTTAAACCAGTTGGAGAACATGCTACAGACTCTCCCAGTCGTTGTGCCTTGCACCCAGCCTTTACTCTTCTAGCCAAGGGGTTATCCAAAGTGTTTCAGCCAAACCATACCCATTGTGTGTAGTATGTTCATGGCACTTATTTTCTATGGAAATAAGAGGGACAAATGGAACACTTTGTCAGGTGCAGGTTCATCTTTTATCATGGATTAAGTGCCTGTTTAAATCGCATCACTGACTTCCTAAGAGAGGTTGTAGCAAAAATGTCTCAATGAAACTGTTTCAATGCTCCATGCTTTCAAAGCATCTTTGGAGAAATCGAAGTGAAGCTTTTTAGAAACACTAGTTTAGAAACACTAGTTATTGAGCAGTTAAATGAAAAACACTAGCTACATCATAAGGGATAAAGCTGTCAGGTGCTCTCACGATCACCTGTTAGATTCAAGCTACAATGTTGATGTGCTTTTGGTCTGTTTTTAGGAGCGTGAACATTGCTACAGTAGCATTTTGTATTGGTAACAGAGACCAATGAACTATACGGGACCAACACAATGCCTCTCTGTGACAGCTTTCTCACATAGAACTGTCTTAATCCTGAACCAAAAAAGGAATGTGTTTTTTCTTTATGTGAAGTCCAGGGCTAGACTTGGCAAAAGCCCTGCTTCTTGGTGATTTGATTGGACTGTTTGGCCAGGATGTTGAGTCTCAAGGTTGAACATTCTTCATAGTCACTTTTGTTGTCGTCATCAATCAAGATTGGGAAAGTTTTTCAACTGCAAAATGCATCAGTTTTGCTGCTGGACCCAAATGTATTAACATATTGTTAGTGTTGACACATTACTTCCACCAACGGCAGACTGATTTGCATTCCATACATTGAACTCCCAGGATTGTTCACAGTCCAGTGCTCTTGAACTATAAGATTGATGTGTTATTAGATACTCTGAGCTCAACTCACAATGGATTTAACTAATCGTGTGTGTGTGTGTAAACAAAACTTTTTGTAAGTTGATATATTCCATCTTGCCAGTAACATTTTACCTAGCCTACAAAGAAATTTGTACAGCAAATTATAACTACAAGAAATGCTTAAGTAACACCTATGTAAATGATATCTGCGCTATCAATCAAACCCAATTTACTTCATTGATATAAAGCCTTACTAACATTAATGTGGAACTCAATTCTATGTAGTTTACATAGTTGGCAAGAAAGATATTGGAATGAAGAATGACTGTCATGTTATTGTGCCTCTGCTTATTAGTTTCTGTGGGTTTATTAGTGTGGTTTAATTCACCATCCAGTATAGCGAGGCAAGTGTTAGAAATGTTAAAGGACATTATATATACAAAGTATGTGGATACCCCTTCAAATGAGTGGATTCGGCTATTTCGGCCACACCCGTTGCTGGCAGGTGTATGGAATCGAGCACACCGCCATGCAATCTCCATAAACAAACATTGGCAGGAGAATGGCCTTGCTAAAGAGTTCAGTGACTTTCAACCTGGCACTGTCATAGGATGCCACCTTTCCAACCAGTCAGTTTGTCAAATTTCTGCCCTGCTATAACTGCCCCGGTCAACTTTATTTTTTTTTATTGTGAAGTGGAAACGTCTATGAGCAACAACAGCTCAGCCGCAAAGTGGTAGGCCACACATGCTCACAGAACGGGACCGCCAAGTGCTGAAGATTCGTATCATGTAACAATCGTCTGTCCTCGGGTGCAACACTCACCACCAACTTTCAAACTGCCTCTGGAAGCAACATCAGCACAAGAACTGTTCATCGGGAGCTTCTTGAAATGGGTTTCCAAAGCGAGCAGCCACACACAAGCCTAAGATCACCATGCGCAATGTCAAGCGTTGGCTGGAGTAGTGTAAAGCTTGTCGTCATTGCACTCTGGAGCAGTGGAAACGCGTTCTCTGGAGTGATGGATCACACTTCACCATCTGGCAGTGCGACAGACAAATGTGGGTTTGGCGGCTGCCAGGAGAACGCTACCTGCCCGAATGCATAGTGCCAACTAAAGTTTGGTGGAGGAGGAATAAAGATCTGGGTCTTCAGGCTACTTCCAGTGAAGGGAAATCTTAACACTACAGCATACTGACATTTTAGACAATTCTGTGCTTCCAACTTTGTGGCAACAGTTTGGGGAAGGCCCTTTCCCGTTTCAGCATGACAATGCTCCTGTGCACAAAGTGAGAAATATCTAGAAATGGTTTGCACAGAGCCCTGACCTCTACTTCATTAAAAACACCTTTGGGATGAATTGGAACGCCGACTGCGAGCCAGACCCAATCGCCCAACATCAGTGCCCGACCTCAGTAATGCTTTTTTGGCTGAATGGAAGCAAGTTCCTGCAGCAATGCTCCAACATCTAGTGGAAAGCCTTCCCAGAAGAGTGGAGGCTGTTATAGCAGCAAAGGGGGGACCAACTCCATATTATTGTCCATGATTTTGTAATGAGATGTTCGACGAGCAGGTGTCCACATACACTACATAACCAAAAAGTATGTGACCAGTCTGACTTCATCACACTGCTGCACTGATATCTCTCATAAGCTCATAACATAAGCTGGCTTGTTGCCTTTCGTTTGTTTCCAACCACACTACTGTATAATTTCAGAATGGTACAGGAAGCTGTGGATACTCCCTCGTTGCCGTACCACCTTAGTTTAGGCACCCATACATCTATGATATAACACACTTGCATGTGGCGATGAAACTTTTGAGGGACTTTAAAAAATAAAAATTATATATATTTTTGAAATATATTTGAAAGCACATTCACTCCGGTCTGCTTGCCAGGCACTGCATGGTGATTGAGGCACTCACTGACCAAGCACAACTAGGAGCATGGGTGGTATTTTTTTTTTTTTGGTCGATCAGTGTGGTTGGAGAGTAAGACTGTGTGGTTTAAGTTGTAGGGAGGGATTGTATGGATGAACACTAATTTGTGAGAGCGCATGAGCTGTGATTTATGTACAGTATTTACTGTTGAACACTGCAGAGTATGTTACCTCTAAATCTCATGTATTTATATTTCCCATTACTGCAAACCTGTGGCTAAAATCTGACTTGCATTGGATCCAAACAGTAGTTGGTTTGCTATGATTCTATTATGTGAAGCTCCTCTGCTACTTCTTGCAAAGTACACAATGTAATAATAATTGGGTGGGTGTGCTTACATTTGTCCTATTTCACACTTGTACAAGTGTGTATTATACGCATGTGAATTTGAAATGTTTTTTGCATATCCCTAAAACACCCTCGGAATGTCTCTTGATCATGTTCCAATGTACATTGGTATTGATAAGTGGTACAGTGCCATCAAAGTATTCATACCCCTTGACTTATTCCACTTTTTGTTACAGCCTGAATTCCAAATGGATTAACTACATTTTTTTGATCACATCTACTGCACACAATATCCCATAATGACAACGTGAATGCATGTTTTTAGAGATTTTTGCAAATGTATTAAATTAAATACTGAAATATCTAACGTTTTCACACCCCTGAGTCATTACTTTGTGGAAGCACCTTTGTTAGTGATTACAGCTGTGAGTCTTTCTGGGTAAGTCTCTAAGAGCTTTCCACACCTGGATTGTGCAACATTTGCCCATTTTATTATTTTCTAAATTCTTCAAGCTCTGTCAAATTGGTTGTTGATCATTGCTAGAGAACCCTTTTCAGGTATTGGCGTAGATTTGAGTAAACTAACTCGGCCACTCAGGAACATTCACTGTCTTCTTGGTAAGCAACTCCAGTGTTTATTTGGCCTTGTGTTTTAGGTTATTGTCCTGCTGAAAGGTGAATTCATCTTAGTGTCTGGTGGAAATCAGGTTTTCTTCAGATTTTTCTGTGCTAAGCTCAATTCTGTTTCTTTATTACCCTGAAACTCCCCAGTCCCTAACGATTACAAGCATAACATGTTGCAGCAACTACTATGCTTGAAAATATGAAGTGGTACTCTGTAATTTGTTGTATTGGATTTACCCCAAACGTAACACTTTCTTCAGGGGAAAAAAAAGTCCTTTTTTTGCAGTTTTACTTTAGTGCCTTGTTGCAAACAGGATGCATGTTTTTGAATGCTGTATTCTGTACAGGCTTCCTTTTCACTCTGTCAATTAGGTTAGTATTTTGTAGTAACTACAATCTCAGTTTTCTCTTATCACAGCCAATAAACTCCATGCAACCTATTATGTGAGTTGTTAAGCACATTTTTACTCCTGAACTTATTTAGGCTTGCCATAACAAAAGGGTTGAATACTTATAGCCTCCGTTTTTAGCGTTTCATTTTTTATTATTTTGTAAAAAAAATCTAAATGCATGATTCCACTTTAACATTATGTTGTTGTGTGTCACAGGCCTACCCACATCTCAATTTAATCCATTTTAAATGCAGGCTATAACAGCAATGTGGAGAACGTCAAGGGGTGTGAATACTTTCTGAAGCCACTGTATATGTTGTAATTTATGAGGATTGAAACTTTTCCCTAACATTATAGTCTGATATTTTGACATTGTATTATCTATCATCTTGACATATCACCACTGAAGAACATACAGTTGAAGCCTGAAGTTTACATACATTTTAGTTTGGAGTCATTAAAACACGTTTTTCAACCACTCCACAAATGTATTGTTATCCTAACCAACTTGACAAAACTATAGTTTATCTACTTTGTGCATGACGCAAATCATTTTTACCAACAATTGTTTACAGACAGATTATTTCACTTACAATTCACTGTATCACAATTCCAGTGGGTCAAAGTTGACATACTAAGTTGACTGTGCCTTTAAACAGCTTGGAAAATTCCAGAAAATTGTCATGGCTTTAGAAGCTTCTGATAGGCTAATTTACATAATTTGAGGCAATTGGAGGTGTACCTGTGGATGTATTTCAAGGCCTACCTTCAAACTCCGTGCCTGTTTGCTTGACATCATGGGGAAATCAGCCAAGACCTCAGAAAAAAAAATTGTAGACCGCCACAAGTCTGGTTCATCCTTGGGAGCAATTTCCAAACGCCTGAAGGTACCACATTCATCTGTACAAACAATAGTACGCAAGTATAAACACCATGTTACCACGCAGCCATCATACTGCTCAGGAAGGAGATGTGTTCTGTCTCCTAGAGATGAACGTACTTTGGTGTGAAAATTACAAATCAATCCCAGAACAGCAAAGGACCTTGTGAAGATGCTGGAGGAAACGGGTACAAAAGTATCTATATCCACAGTAAAATGAGTCCTATACCGACATAGTGCCTTGCGAAAGTATTTGGCCCCCTTGAACTTTGTGACCTTTTGCCACATTTCAGGCTTCAAACATAAAGATATAAAACTGTGAAGAATCAACAACAAGTGGGACACAATCATGAAGTGGAACGACATTTATTGGATATTTCAAACTTTTTTAACAAATCAAAAACTGAAAAATTGGGCGTGCAAAATTATTCAGCCCCCTTAAGTTAATACTTTGTAGCGCCACCTTTTGCTGCGATTACAGCTGTAAGTCGCTTGGGGTATGTCTCTATCAGTTTTGCACATCGAGAGACTGACATTTTTTCCCATTCCTCCTTGCAAAACAGCTCGAGCTCAGTGAGGTTGGATGGAGAGCATTTGTGAACAGCAGTTTTCAGTTCTTTCAACAGATTCTCGATTGGATTCAGGTCTGGACTTTGACTTGGCCATTCTAACACCTGGATATGTTTATTTTTGAACCATTCCATTGTAGATTTTGCTTTATGTTTTGGATCATTGTCTTGTTGGAAGACAAATCTCCGTCCCAGTCTCAGGTCTTTTGCAGACTCCATCAGGTTTTCTTCCAGAATGGTCCTGTATTTGGCTCCATCCATCTTCCCATCAAATTTAACCATCTTCCCTGTCCCTGCTGAAGAAAAGCAGGCCCAAACCATGATGCTGCCACCACCATGTTTGACAGTGGTGATGGTGTGTTCAGGGTGATGAGCTGTGTTGCTTTTACGCCAAACATAACGTTTTGCATTGTTGCCAAAAAGTTCAATTTTGGTTTCATCTGACCAGAGCACCTTCTTCCACATGTTTGGTGTGTCTCCCAGGTGGCTTGTGGCAAACTTTAAACTACACTTTTTATGGATATCTTTAAGAAATGGCTTTCTTCTTGCCACTCTTCCATAAAGGACAGATTTGTGCAATATACGACTGATTGTTGTCCTATGGACAGAGTCTCCCACCTCAGCTGTAGATCTCTGCAGTTCATCCAGAGTGATCATGGGCCTGGATCATGGATCATTGGCTGCATCTCTGATCAGTCTTCTCCTTGTATGAGCTGAAAGTTTAGAGGGACGGCCAGGTCTTGGTAGATTTGCAGTGGTCTGATACTCCTTCCATTTCAATATTATCGCTTGCACAGTGCTCCTTGGGATGTTTAAAGCTTGGGAAATCTTTTTGTATCCAAATCCGGCTTTAAACTTCTTCACAACAGTATCTCGGACCTGCCTGGTGTGTTCCTTGTTCTTCATGATGCTCTCTGCGCTTTTGACGGACCTCTAAGACTATCACAGTGCAGGTGCATTTATACGGAGACTTGATTACACACAGGTGGATTGTATTTATCATCATTAGTCATTTAGGTCAACATTGGATCATTCAGAGATCCTCACTGAACTTCTGGAGAGAGTTTGCTGCACTGAAAGTAAAGGGGCTGAATAATTTTGCACGCCCAATTTTTCAGTTTTTGATTTGTTAAAAAAGTTTGAAATATCCAATAAATGTCGTTCCACTTCATGATTGTGTCCCACTTGTTGTTGATTCTTCACAAAAAAATACAGTTTTATATCTTTATGTTTGAAGCCTGAAATGTGGCAAAAGGTCGCAAAGTTCAAGGGGGCCGAATACTTTCGCAAGGCACTGTATATTTCACCTTTTATTTAACCAGGTAGGCTAGTTGAGAACAAGTTCTCATTTACAACTGCGACCTGGCCAAGATAAAGCAACGCAGTACGACACAGAGTTACACATGGAATAAACAAGCGTACAGTCAATGACACAATACAAAAAAAGAAAGTCTATATACAGTGTGCAAATGGCGTGAGGAAATGAACACTGGAGTGATCGATGTGCAAGTAGAAATACTGGTGTGCAAAAGAGCAGAACTGTTTGA
Source organism: Oncorhynchus clarkii lewisi (assembly GCF_045791955.1). Lineage (NCBI taxonomy): Eukaryota > Metazoa > Chordata > Actinopteri > Salmoniformes > Salmonidae > Oncorhynchus > Oncorhynchus clarkii. Next base: position 22,991,853 of record NC_092152.1, on the reverse strand, counting down.
CCCAAGTTAAACAATTTAAAGGCAATGCTACCAAACACTTAATTAGTATATGTAAACTTCTGACCCACTGGGAATGTGATGAAAGAATTAAAAGCTGAAATAAATCATTCTCTCTACTATTATTCTGACATTTCACATTCTTAAAATAAAGTGGTAATCCTACCTGACCTAAAACAGGGAATTTTTACTAGGATTAAACTTCAGGAATTGCGAAAAACTGAGTTTAAATGGATTTGGCTAAGGTGTATGTAAACTTCCGACTTCAACTGTAGCTAGTGCTTGAGTTCATTCAATAAGTTGCGACTAGTAGACCAAATGCTCATGTATTATGATCCTTTTTCTCCTTTTTATAAATGGTTGATTAAGGTTTTATATATGTGTTTACACTTTATTTTGCAGAAAGTAATATTAAAGGATCACTGCAACAGGTACGTGTTTTGTGAACACAATTGTTCATGTGGTTATTTCAGTCATATCTCCTTTTATAGAGTAAAAGGCTATGATTTAACTGTAGCACTATATGTGTTATAATCAGATTGCTAGTCTGAAGTTTTTAATGAAGGCACTGATAAACAAAACAATTCCTTGAATCCTCTCTTATGAAATAGGAAACAGTAATACTCTGCATCTGATTCTCTGTAAGAGGGCATATCAAACTACTTGTGTGATTTAGATCATGGTATTATATCAAATTAGATTGGGACATTCATTGTTTGATGAAATAGTGTTTAATTCAGTCAGCTAGCCAGTGGGATTTGGAATACAGCCAGCAGCCTTGTTCTGGTAATTATTTACATACATACATACATACATACATACATACAGTAAGAGTCAAAGGTTTGGACATACCTACACATTCCAGGGTTTTTATTTTTACTATTTTCTACAATGTAGAATAATAGACATCAAAACTATGAAATAACACATGGAATAATGTAGTAACCAACAAAGTGTTAAACAAATCAAAATATATTTGAGGTTTTTCAAACCAGCCACCCTTTGCCTTAATGACAGTTTTGCATACTCTTGACATTCTCTCAACCAGCTTTACCTGGAATGCTTTTTCAACAATCTGGAAGGAGTGTCCACATATGCTGACCCACTGCTAAGAGCATCGTTGGGGGCATGTTTGTTTTTTTACATGATCCAGTTGGGGGAGCTGTCCAGTTCCCTGGCGCTGAAATCGATGCCGCTAATCTTATGCAAACACCACTAATAGCACACATTTCATGTGAAACGTAGGCTAGGCCTATACATTTCGCAGACTATTTTCTTTGAATGAAAATAACACAGTCTACAAACTAACCAAATTTTGTAACCTTAATTGATTACAATCCTGGTCGTTGTTTTTTTCTCCGCAGTGCTTTAACACTTTGAAACACAATGTTTTGACCTGGCCCCGGTTTCCTGATAGCGATGGAACTTTTGAGGCTTATGATTGTTTTCATGATGCATCTTTCCTACAATGGCCGAAGATGTAACTTGTGTTTCCCAAAACGCCACACAGATAAAACTGTTAAGTGCGTCGTTGGAGCATGTGTCGATACTGATAGGATCAAAAGAAAAGGAGTGCTGCTCTTGAATCAGCTTTCTCCATTCAAATCTTTCAGTATCTCACAATACTGACGACGGATAAGCTCCTAGAGAGATATTACCGCCTACGGCTACAAATATTGAGGCGGCTTAATCTAATTTTTACTCGATGTCACAAGAAGGCCAAAAAGATCATCAAAAACATCAACCACCTGAGCCACGGCCTGTTCACCCTACTATCATCCAGAAGTAGAGGTCCGTACAGGTGCATCAAAGCTGGGACCGAGAGACAAGCTGTTTTTCAATCTCAAGGCCATCAGACTGTTTAAATAGCCATCACTAGCCTGCTTCCACCCGGTTACGCAACCCTGCACCTTAGAGGCTGCTGCCCTATAGACAGACTTGGAATCACTGGCCACTTTCATGTTTATGAACTGCTTTACTGATCTCATATGGATATACTGTAGTCTATTCTACTGTATTTTAATTCATACCACTACGACATGGCTCTATTTATATATTTCTTAATTCCATTCTTTTACTTTTAGATGTGTATTCTTGTGAATCGTTTTTAGATACTAATGCACTGTTGGATCTAGGAACACAAGCATTTCGCTACACCCTCAATAACATCTGCTAAATATCTGTATGTGACCAATAACATTTGATTTATAGGCTATTTGGAAGAGTTCCAATAAAACAAAACTTTATTCAGAGCAAACAACAAATGTAAACGCCTGGAGTTTGCTAAACGGTGTTGGCACTTAGTGATAAAATAATTTATATGTTTGAAGATGATTAAATAATTCTACCCTGAAACGTAACCATTAGGGAGTATAGTTTATGTAGCATGTAGAAGGAATAATTACAGTATTAAACATAAGTCCAATTAGGTTGGACTGGGAAAGAGAGAAATGTTTGTGTGCCTAAGAAAATACCGAAGAACAATTAAAGTGTGTTTGAACCGACCTGGCTAGGACTCTGAGAAACTTATGAGGACAGGGAGTACTTCAAATCAAATGTATTTATATAGCCCTTCTTACATCAGCTGATATCTCAAAGTGATGTACAGAAACCCAGCCTAAAACCCCAAACAGCAAGCAATGCAGGTGTAGAAGCACGGTGGCTAGGAAAAACTCCCTAGAAAGGCCAATACATAGGAAGAAACCTAGAGAGGAACCAGGCTATGAGGGGTGGCCAGTCCTCTTCTGGCTGTGTCGGGTGGAGATTATAACAGAACTTGGCCAATGAATGACCAGCATGGTCAAATAATAATAATCACAGTAGTTGTCAAGGGTGCAGCCCTTGTCAGGTGGCTTTTCATAGCCGATCATTAAGAGTATCTCTACCGCTCCTGCTGTCTCTAGAGAGTTGAAAACAGCAGGTCTGGGACAGGTAGCACGTCCGGTGAAAAGGTCAGGATTCCATAGCCGCAGGCAGAAAAGTTGAAAATGGAGCAGCAGCACGGCCAGGTGGACTGGGGACAGCAAGGAGTCATCATGCCAGGTAGTCCTGAAGCATGGTCCTAGGGCTCAGGTCCTCCGAGAGAAAGAGAGAATTAGAGAGAGCATACTTAAATTCACACAGGACACTGGATAAGACAGGAGAAGTACTCCAGATATAACAAACTTACCCTAGCCCCCCGACACATAAACTACTGCAGCATAAATACTGGAGGCTGAGACAGGAGGAGTCAGGAGACACTGTGACCCCATCTGATGATACCCCCGGACAGGGCCAAACAGGAAGGATATAACCCCACCCACTTTACCAAAGCACAGCCCCCACACCACTAGAGGGATATCTTCAACCACCAACTTATCATCCTGAGACAAGGCTGAGTATAGCCCACAAAGATCTCCGCCACGGCACAACCCAAGGGGGGGCGCCAACTAAGACAGGAAGATCACATCAGTGACTCAACCCACTCAAGTGACGCACCCCTCCTAGGGACGGCATGAAAGAGCACCAGTAAGCCAGTGACTCAGCCCCTGTAATAGGGTTAGAGGCAGAGAATCCCAGTGGAGAGAGGGGAACCGGTCAGGCAGAGACAGCAAGGGCGGTTTGTTGCTCCAGAGCCTTTCCGTTCACCTTCACACTCCTGGGCCAGACTACACTCAATCATATGACCCACTGAAGAGATGAGTCTTCAGTAAAGACTTAAAGGTTGAGACCGAGTCTGCGTCTCTCACATGGGTAGGCAGACCATTCCATAAAAATGGAGCTCTATATGAGAAAGCCCTGCCTCCAGCTGTTTGCTTAGAAATTCTAGGGACAATTAGGAGGCGTGCGTCTTGTGACCGTAGCGTACGTGTAGGTATGTACGGCAGGAGCAAATCAGAAAGATAGGTAGGAGCAAGCCCATGTAATTCTTTGTGGGTTAGCAGTAAAACCTTGAAATCAGCCCTTGCCTTAACTGGAAGCCAGTGTAGGGAGGCTAGCACTGGAGTAATATGATACATTTGTTTGGTTCTAGTCAGGTTTCTAGCAGCCGTATTTAGCACTAACTGAAGTTTATTTAGTGCTTTATCCGGGTAGACGGAAAGTAAAGCATTGCAGTAGTCTAACCTAGAAGTAACAAAAGCATGGATTCATTTTTCTGCATCATTTTTGGACAGAAAATTTCAGATTTTTGCAATGTTACGTAGATGGAAAAAAGTTGTCCTTGAAACAGTCTATGTTCGTCAAAAGAGAGATCAGGGTCCAGAGTAACGCCGAGGTCCTTCACAGTTTTATTTGAGACGATTAATTGTCAGATTCAACAGAAGATCTCTTTGTTTCTTGGGACCTAAAACAAGCATCTCTGTTTTGTCCGAGTTTAAAAGTAGAAAGTTTGCAGCCATCCACTTCCTTATGGCTGAAACACAGGCTTCTAGCGAGGGCAATTTTGGGGCTTCACCATGTTTCTTTGAAATGTACAGCTGTGTGTCATCCGCATAGCAGTGAAAGTTAACATTATGTTTTCGAATGACATGCCCAAGAGGTCAAATATATAGTGAAAACAATAGTGGTCCTAAAACGGAACCTTGAGGAATACAAATTTACAGTTGATTTGTCAGAGGACAAACCATTCACAGAGACAAACTGATATCTCTCCGACAGATAAGATCTAAACCAGGCCAGAACTTGTCCGTGTAGACCAATTTGGGTTTCCAATCTCTCCAAAAGAATGTGGTGATCGATGGTATCAAAAGCAGCACTAAGGTCTAGGAGCACGAGGACAGATGCAGAGCCTCGGTCTGACGCCATTAAAATGTAATTTACCACCTTCACAAGAGCAGTCTCAGTGCTATGATTGGGTCTAAAACCAGACTGAAGCATTTCGTATACATTGTTTGTCTTCAGGAAGGCAGTGAGTTGCTGCGCAACAGCCTTTTCTAAAATATTTGAAAGGAATGGAAGATTCGATACAGGCCGATAGTTTTTAAAATAATTTCTGGGTCAAGGTTTGGCTTTTTCAAGAGAGGCTTTATTACTGCCACTTTTAGTGAGTTTGGTACACATCCGGTGGATAGAGAGCCATTTATTATGTTCAACATAGGAGGGCCAAGCACAGGAAGCAGCTCTTTCAGTAGTTTAGTTGGAATAGGGTCCAGTTTGCAGCTTGAAGGTTTAGAGGCCATGATTATTTTCATCATTGTGTCAAGAGATCTAGTACTAAAACACTTGAGTGTCTCTCTTGATCCTACGTCCTGGCAGAGTTGTGCAGACTCAGGACAACTGAGCTTTGGAGGAATACGCAGATTTAAAGAGGAGTCCGTAATTTGCTTTCTAATGATCATGATCTTTTCCTCAAAGAAGTTCATGAATTTATTACTGTTGAAGTGAAAGCCATCCTCACTTGGGGAATGCTGCTTTTTAGTTAGCTTTGCGACAGTATCAAAAATAAATTTTGGATTGTTCTTATTTTCCTCAATTAAGTTGGAAAAATAGGATGATCGAGCAGCAGTGAGGGCTCTTCGATACTGCACGGTACTGTCTTTCCAAGCTAGTCGAAAGACTTCCAGTTTGGTGTGGCGCCATTTCCGTTCCAATTTTCTGGAAGCTTGCTTCAGAGCTCGGGTATTTTCTGTATACCAGGGAGATCATTTCTTATGACAAATGTTTTTAGTTTTTAGGGGTGCAACTGCATCTAGGGTATTGCGCAAAGTTAAATTGAGTTCCTCAGTTAGGTGGTTAACTGATATTTGTCCTCTGACGTCCTTACTTCTCAAGGTTCCCCTAATCTCGGGGGAATGGAACTGTCGGCTAGGTAATGATACACAGTGGTGAGAACTATGGAGAAGGATAAAACTCACCTACTGTTTGTGTGTATGTATGTGCGTAGGATATCTACTGTTTGTGTGAAAGTATGTGCGTAATTAAGGAGCCTGGTATAAAATGGATGTCTTTGTATTCTTGACTTTAGAACGTTCTCTGAATAAACTGTACAGACCTTTTGCATAAAGCTGAGTCTTTGCCTAATTATTATTATACCCACGGTCTTACAAACCTCGGGAATTGGTCAAAGCTATTGATTGATTGATAGTTATTATCATTGGGATTGAAAATTCTCATGACACTTAGATTGGAACTGGGTGCTATGGTCAGATAAGATGTAAATAGAGCTTTTTGTGGTTTTGGCTTTGAAAGAAGGATGCATATGCAGAAAAGAACCTCATACCTACTGTAAAATATGGTGGTGGATCTTTGATTTTATAGGGATGTTTTGCTTCCACTAGTCCTGGGGCTCTTGTTAGGGTCAACAGCATCAAGAACTCTACCAAGTACCAGGACATTTTAGCCAAAAACCTGGTTGCCTAAGCCATGAGGCTGAAACTTGGCCTCAAGTGGATCGTAAAGCTAGACAATGACCCAAGCACACATTCAAATCCATAAAGAAATTGTTAATTTACCACAAAATCTACATTTTGCAATGACCATTTCGGTCTCCGGACTTGAACCCCATTGAGAACCTGTGGTTTGAATTGAAGAGGGCAGTCCATAAGTGCAGACCGAAGGATATCAAGGCTCTGGAAAGATTCTGTATGGAGGAATGGTCTGAGTTATAGAAAAGGCTTAATGCTGTTATCCTCACAAGGGCAAAAAAGTGGTGGTACACAAAGTATTGAAAACGGGTGCCAATAATTGACACCTTTTTTTAAATTACTTAAACATATTTGAGCAATTGTATAAAATATATATATTTTTTGCATAGGCCTATAATATAGCTCAGTATTTGTATTTATAAAGTATTTTTTGCCATTCATTTTGGAGGTGACTAGCTAGAATATATCAGTTAGCTAACCATTTCCAATAACAGCAGTTCTATCAGGAATCAAGGTAAGACCCCGATGCAGACACGTCAAATTGACAATGGTTTAATATTCCAACAGGGGCAGGCAATAGACAGGTCAAGGCAGGCAGGGGTATGTAAACTAGAGGTGGGGCAACGGTACCGGACAGCAGGCAGGCTCAGGGTCAAGCAGTAGGGGGAGAAAAAGAGAGACTGGAAAAAGCAGGAGCTGAGTACAAAAATGCTGGTTGACTTGTCAAACAAAACGAACTGGCAATGGACATACAAAGAACACAGGTATAAAATACACAGGGGATAATGGGCGACCCCCCCCCCCCCCTTCTGGAAACAGAAGACAAAGGGCTGTGAGACATAGGGTTGACTCTGGGCTTATGAAAGGTGTGATGTATACGAAGGGTACGGTGCAACAGAAGACAAACAAACAAGATCCCGGGTGGATAGCCATACCTTCTGCCCGAGACAATGCCGGGGTCCGATGGCGATCCTCTTGTCATCGATACCTGGAGGTGGTCTTGAGGAGGGCCGACCAGGCTCTCTTGCAGGTATGATGACAGCGGCGGACAAACATCTGGTCAGAAGGTACGCCGACCTCTTCCTCGGGGAAGAGCGGGGTCTGATACCCCAGGGAACACTCAAACGGAGATAGGCCCGTGGCAGAGCAGGGAAGGGTGTTGCGGGCGTACTTGACCCACACCAGCTGCTAGCTCCAGGAGGTGAGGTTGAAGGAGACCAGGCAGCGCAGAGTGGTCTCAAGATCCTGGTTGGCTCGCTAAGACTGGTCATTGGACTGGGGGTGGAACCCAGAGGACAGGTTGGCAGATGACCCAATGAGGGCGCAGAACGCCTTCCAGAACGAGAACTGAGGCCCCGAGTCGGAAACCATGTCCACGGGCAGTCCATGGATCCGGAAGACGTGCTACACCATGAGCTGGGCCATTTCCTCGGCCCAGGGTAGTTGGGGGAGAGGAATGAAGTGAGCGGCCTTGGAAAACAGGCAGTGGTTGCAGAAGACCAGCCGGAGCTTACAGAGGAGTCTTATTCTGAGCACAGATCGTGCAGGCGGAGACAAATGCGGCGACATCCGGAACCATCATAGGCCACCAAAACGTTGTTGCACGAAGGCCAGGGTCTGACGGGACCCCAGGTGGCAGGCAAGCCTGGAGGAATGGGCCCACTCCAGGACCACAGCGCGGACAGTGTTAGACATAAACATCCGATTACCGGCTTGACATTCTTGGATCCCGGCCAGTACGGTTGAACCGTGTGAACAGCAGGACCCATCTGGCTTGCCTGGAGTTGAGGCGCTTGGCGGTGCGGAGATACTCCAGGTTCTTGTGGTCGATCCACACGATGAATGGGTGTTCCGCCTCCTCCAACCAGTGCCTCCCGAAGCTCACGATTCCCCACATCATAGTTATTTTCAGTAGAGTTGAGGCGATGGGAAAAGGCGCAGGGATGTAGCTTGAGGTCCAGGGCAGAACACTGGGATAGGACCGCCCCCACTCCAACATCAGTAGCATCTGCCTCCACCACAAACTGACTGGAAGGGTGCAGATGAACCAAGATAGGAGCTGTGGACCTCGGCAACGCCAGGCCAATGACAGGCATTCCACATTTAACCCCACCCACATGTGAAAATCAAAATATCAAATTGTGTTTGGATTTATAAGAAAAAATAAGAAATCCGTTTTAAAATGTGTGTCTAAAAACAAAACAACTGTCCGTTTTCTCATTCTGTGTTGCTCGGTTTAGTGTAGAAAAGTAATTATCAGCACGAACACCGACCATGCGATCACGTGGTGTAAATCTGGTCAGCCTGAGGTATTGAACGGAGAATCGGTAGTGAAACAGTGGGAGCGGAGCGCACAAGTAGCCTAACAAATGGAGTTTCCCATTTCTTATTCTTCACAACGGGTTTTCGAGGAATTATGTTATTTTATTAAGCGATGATTATAAATATGGTGCAAACTCATTTCTAAAAAGATTGTAATTCATTTCGAATACGACGAGGCATACATTTAAAAAGGTACGTTTTTTTTATTGAACATAGAATTGGATAGAAGTCAAGGGGTTTGCATTTAGATTTTTTTAAACTTTTTAATGAATAGCCTAATTAAACATTTTGTTAGACAATGTAAGTTTATACAACAGTTAGTGCTGGTGCAATCAAAATGATTTTCGGCCAGGTACACAGACACGGGACAGCCTATGCAAGGCTTACAGTGCCTTCAGAAAGCATTCACACCCGTTGACTTCTTCCACATTTTGTTGTTACAGCCTGAATTTAAAATGGATTAAATTGACATTATGTGTAACTGGCCTACACAATATCTCATAATGTCAAAACAGAATTATGTTTTTTTTTTAAAAAAAATTTTACAATTTAATAAATACGCTGAAATGTCTTGAGTCAATAAGTATTCAACCCCTTTATTATGGCAAGCCTAAATAAATTCAGGAGGAAAGATTTCCTTAAGTCACATAATAAGTTGCGTGGACTCACTTTGTGTGCAATAATAGTGTTTTAACATGATTTTTGAAAGACTACCTCATTTCTGTACCCCAAACATACAATTCTCTGTAAGGTCCCTCAGTCGAGAAGTGAATTTCAAACACAGATTTAACCACAAAGACCAGGGAGGTTTTCCAATGGCTCGCAAACAAGGGCACCTATTGGTAGATGGGTAAAAAAAAAAGCCTACATTTAATAACCTTTTGAGCATGGTGAAGTTATTAATTACACTTTAGATGGTGTATCAATAAACCTGGCCACTACAAAGATACAGGCATCCTTTCTAACTCAGTTGCCAGAGAGAAAAGAAACAGCTCTGGGATTTCCCCATGAGGCCAAAGAGGATTTTAAAACAGTTACAGAGTTTAATGGCTGTGATAGGAGAAAACTGAGAATTGTAGTTACTCCCCAATACTAACCTAAATGGCAGAGTGAAAAGAAGGAAAACTGTACAGAATAAAACATATTCCAAAATGTGCATCCTGTTTGCAGTAAGGCACTAAAGTAAGCCTGCTAAATATGTGGCAAAGAAATTAACTTAATGGTTTGAAAATGAACCGTTATGTTTGGGGCAAATCCAACACAACACATCACTCAGTACCACTCTTCATATTTTCAAGAATGTTGGTGGCTGCATCATGTTATGGGTATGCCTGGTTCAGTCTGCTTTCCAACAGACACTAGGAGACAAATTCACCTTTCAGCAGGACAATAACCTAAAACAGAAGGCCAAATACAGGATACACTGGAGTTGCTTACCAAAATGACGGTGAATGTTCCTGAGTGGCCTAGTTACAGTTTTTAATTAAATCGTCTTGACAATCTATGGCAAGACTTGAAAATGGCTGTCTAGCAAATATTGTACAATCCAGGTGTGCAAAGCGCTTACATACTTGGATTAATTAATAGATAATAGATGAATAAAATGGAGTTAGAAGAGTGAACTAGAAGTCCAAACACTTGGAATTCTATCCAATTTGGAAAAATGTCTAAAAACATGTTTTCACTTTGTCATTATGGGGTACGGTGTGTAGATGGGTGAGATTTTTTGTATTTTTATAGATTTTGAATTCAGACTGTAACACAAGAAATGTGGAATAAGTCAAGGGGTATGCATACTTTCTGAAGGCACTGTATATTATGGATAATTGTGTCCAATACATTTTGGGAAGTTTTTTAATCACTTTATGTGTTTCTAGATATTATGTTTGCACAGATCCCCTTGTGTGTTATGTTGTTTGTAAATCATTGTATTTAAACATGAATGTGACTGTCCTTGTCTAGCAGTGTATCATTGTTTTGTTACTTGTCATGTTTTGTGTTTTTTTGTGGACCCCAGGAAGAGTAGCTGCTGCTTCTGCAAAAGCTATTGGTGATCCAAATAAACAAATACTACAGGATGGAGGTGAGTAGATAGTTAGGGATACTAATACTGTCACTTACTGGTAAGGATAATGTTGATGGGTGTGCCAAGTATATTAGGTGTTCCATTTTACCACAGTGGTTTTACCTCTCCAGGTAAGTGTATTAAAGTGGGAGTCAGATTCCTTATGTTCTCTGGTTTCCTCAGCAAACAGTCGTACATTAAGATATTAATGTGCACTTATTGAGGCCCTGTATGTTCAGTTGGTTTATCTTCATGGGAATGATTTAATTAGCTTTTTGTGTCAAGCTTGAACATATTTTGTGTCAAGCTTAAAGTAACTGTCCAGAGAAAATCTAACATTTATAAATTCATATTCTGTTAACTCATACCTAAATAATGTTTTTGTTTCATCCTATGCTCATATTTGTGACCAAAGCACAAATTTGATATAATGTTGTTGTTTTTTTTAACCCATCCTCAAACTTGTATCGCAAACAGACCATTTAATTTTTTTTTGCTATTTCCTCATAGAGGATGATGTCATCGATGAGCTGGCCAATCAGTGGTCTACTTACATATTTATTTTATGACCCATATACACCCACACCCTTCTGTTGTTGGGGTACGTCTACACCATTCCAACACAGAAAAGCTGCTTTTTAACATGCTTTATCATAATTTCTTGGAATTACAACAATTTCACGGAATTAATGACCCTTCATATTTCATAGAAATCTGGAAACACTAGACAGTTACTTTAAATAATACTTTTAATCTGAAATGCAGTATCAAAGCACTACCCTTGGTTTAAATCCAACCACCAGGGTCCACTGTTCAGCAGAATACAGTCAGAACTCTTGTTTGCTACAGCTGTTTCACAATGGAATAAAAATGAATTTAACATTATAGACTATACTTGGACTATTCATACCCCTCAAGTGCTGTCAAAGGGGACAACTGAAATACCCTGTTATTGCCTCGTTTTTGACTGCTGTTGTAAGGCGACTGAGATAGGGTCACATATGCAGTCACATTGAGATGTCACTTCTAATCCAGTTGTAAACTTTATATTGAAGGTACCACTTTGTACCTTCCCTGGTCCTTTTGTGACTAGGTCTGTGTGAGGGTGAACAAAATTTTGCCTTTTCTTTTCACAACTGCATTATAGGCTTTTTGCAATGCAAAGGGTTTTTCCTACAGTATACTAGTCTATGGCTTTCAGATCTGTCACTGTTGGGTTACATGTGCTCCAAGACTGACACTATTTGCAACAGCAGCCTCTGTGCCTTATACTGTATGTGTGTGATACATTTAAAACAGTAACTGAGATTGGTCGGAAAAAACCTCAGTCCCACCTGAATGGAAATGTTTCTGAGAGCAAAGGCCTTTCAGTTCCATCACAACTGCTCTCTCCTGAAACCATGAGTAACCTCAGAAAACATCCTTGGCTTCACTGTGGTAATTCTCCATAAACATGATCAGAGTTCTGTATGAAAGGAGTTTGGAAACCTCTTCACACTCATATTTAATTCCTGGGAAATTGAGCGTGGCACAGTGACCACAGTTGATTGACAAATTAGACCTTTTTTAAAACAATTGTCTTTTCAAGTGTAGATTATGCCTGCTGTAGTCCCGAACCACATACTGTACTACTTTAATTGTTTTTATTCGTTTTTTTGTTTTTCTTGAGCATGACGACACCCTTCTCTAACGAAATTTGAATGCTTAATTTTGTGTCCTGATAACCTCATTTAGTGATTGTCTCTGGATGTCCTCAAGACTACTTTCTCCTTATCAGGCAGGGTGGAGGTGAGTAGGGGGACATAGAAAATTCCAGTCCCTGAAGCATCTGACTGTTTCCTCTCTCTGGTACAGCTGACATTTAACTGTCACTGGGATAGTGGCTCCATAACACCACCGTGTCGTCATGACATTATTTCCTCTAGCCCTGGTTTACAGTTTAGTGACTGTTGTTAATGGTAAAAAGGAGGATTGGTGGAAAGTCAGTTATCATGTGTTAACATGACCACTGCAGTTGCCCAGGTAGTGTAATGTAGTCAGTATACTGTAATCCGTAGTCAGATGTCAGTGCTCACTATTGCAGATCTTGATGTTGGTTCGGATCAAATATCAATGATGATGACCGGCAGTTGTATGGGGAATGCAGTACATTGTCTATGTAAAGTAAACAGTACAATTGTTATTTGACTTGCTACATTGGAAATTCCAGAGTATCATGGCAGACAATACATTGTAATTTATTGTTTGACTTCAAATGTGGTTAATATTTGATGGAAAGTCTCTTATTCACTGGTATTTTGTGTAGTCATTTCTGCATTCAGCATTTCCACTTTATTTACTCTTTCTTCCCTTTATCAGCAGCAGTATGACGCCCATGTGATCACTTCCTGGCTCAGTCTGAGCCCCATCTGAGTTTCACAGGGCTGAATCTTCAAACAGTGGCGGGGAAGGACTTGAGAGGAGAGGGCCAGACAGGACAGCAGATACCATAACAGAAAGGAGACTGTCATGCCTTATATGTTAAGTGAGGAGAATGCCTTAGCCTTTGGACTGCTTATCTGACCACCAACTGTGTGGGACTTCTAAGAGGCTTTAAGGTGAAGTGGTCTCTGTGTGGAGAGCTCAGCCATAGTCCCAGGCAGTGAGATACCCCCTACAGAGTAAGCGAACTGCTGCCAGGCTGCAGCTATGGACCTTGAGGAGAGTGGTCCTCCCTCCTCCTCAGTGACCTCGCTGCTCTTCTCACCATGCTGAACGATGCTGCGTCTGTCATCTACATTGTGCTGGAGCTGCTGATAGCTGTACTGTCTGTGTTGGGCAATGTGCTGGTCTGCTGGGCCGTCTGTCTCAACAGCAACCTGCAGAGCATCACCAACTTCTTTGTGGTGTCCCTGGCGGTGGCAGACATTGCTGTGGGAGTGCTGGGTATCCCCTTTGCCATCGTCATCAGCACAGGCTTCTGCTCCAACTTCTATGGTTGCCTCTTCATTGCTTGCTTTGTGCTGGTGCTCACCCAGAGCTCCATCTTCAGCCTGCTGGCCATTGCCATAGACCGCTACATCGCTATCAAGATACCCCTCAGGTCAGTTCCAAATTGTATGAACATAACAGAGAGTGTGTTAACCATTTTAAACATATTACTGCTGTCGCGCTGCTTTCCACTCCCATATACGGAGAAAGAGGTTAGACCAGGGGTGAGCAAACAACTTTTTTGGGGAAAGTATTATTTTAGGTTAAAAAAAAGTAGAAAGTATGTAGAAATGATATTGGACCCTTTAAATAACTGCCATTTTTCTGTCCCGCAAATTGATGCTGACTAACAAATTGGCCCATAAGAAATTGGAGCGGCCAAATTTCGAAATCCCTATGTGGCCCTTGAGTCAAAAAGTTTCCCACCCCTTGGTTAGGCTTTTCAAAGATTTAAATCTACCCTTTGAGGCTGTATAGGGTTATTGATTGATTTGCCTACCCAGGTTGCAGGTACATTGTGTAGTTCATGCTTTATGCCAGTAGCACATTGCTACATTTTTCTTAATCTTAAAATCTGTGTGAGATATTTTCAGAATAGAGTAGCAGAGGCTATTTTTAAATGAACTTTAGGTTTTTGGACCAAATGGCCAGATGAGCTTTTGATTTCCTCAGTGGAACCAGCTATAGTCTCCTAGGAGGCCATCTCACCCAAGACCAGTTAACTGTAATCTCCTCTTACTAATAGTTTATACAGACCATAATCCCCATTCAGAACTATAAACATGTAAAAAATAAAATAGCTGTTCAGACCAGTCATTTATTTTCCTTGATATACAAATATAAATTACATTATTCCCTAAAATGTATTATTAATCAGTAATTACTTATACACTTTCTGGATAGTGTGTGTAGATTGTTGCTCACACACTCTTTTCAACCTCACTCCTACTGGCATATTTGATAGTGTGCATTACCTAAAAACAACATGCCATTCACTCCCTTTTTATTGCGTCCAAGATTGCTGTTCTGTTGTGTCCCTGGGATGTGTTAAGGGCATTTGTGCATGTCTGTGTTGCTGCACGGGGGGGGGGTTGCTGTTTTCTCACAGCTAACCTTTGAACCTCAACGTCTAGAGAATGTGACAGAAACAGGCCCAAAAAAATCAGCTGCACTCCCACACTGACCAACAGACACTTGAAATAGACTTCCCTTCTAAATACTGACGTTTTGTTTTTAAGTCTCTTTTTATAACTTAGATGAGAGGTTTTCCCATAAAAAGATAGTCTAACCACATTTCCATCCAAACATTTCATGCAGATGAATTACCTGACGCATGAAACAAGTCAATGTTATATATGCCGACAGACAATTTGTTAGTTCGACATGGTGGGATCTCTTTGTGTCTGTTAAATGAATTACACAAGAAAAGCGGTGCAAACGCCTTTATGCGCAAATATTGATATAATAACCATCATGTCGAAGTAAACTTAGAGTCACGCAATGATACACCATATATACAAAAGTATGTGGACAGCCCTTCAAATTAGTGGATTCGGCTATTTCAGCCACACCTGTTGCTGACGGGTGGAAAATTGAGCACACAGCCATGCAATCGCCATAGACAAACATTAGCAGTAGAATGGCCTTACTGAAGAGCTCAGTGACTGTCAACATGGCACCGTCATAGGATGCCACCTTTCCAACAAGTTAGCTTCAAATGTCTGCCCTGCTAGAGCTGCCCCGGTCAACTGCAAGTGCTGTTATTGTGAAGTGGAAACGTCTAGGAGCAACAATGGCTCAGCTGGAAATGATAGGCTATATAAGCTCACAGACTGGGACCGCCAGTTTTTACCGCCGTAAAAATCGCCTGTCTTCAGTTGAAACACTCACTACCGAGTTCCAACTGCCTCTGGAAGCAAGGCCGGCACAATAACTGTTCATCGGGAGCTTCATGAAATGGGTTTCCATGGCCGACTTGCCGCACACAAGCCAAAGATCACCATGCGCAATGCCAAGAGTCGCCTGGAGTGGTGTAAAGCTCTCCACCATTGGACTCCAGAGTGATAAATCACGCTAAACCATCTGGCAGTCCGACGGACAAATCTGGGTTTGGCGGATGACAGGAGAACGCTACTAGCCTGAATGCATAGTGCAAACTGTAAAGTTTGGTGAAGGGGAAATAATTGTCTAGGGCTGTTTTTTATGGTTTGGGCTGGGCCCCTTAGTTCCAGTGAAGGGAAATCTTAACGCTACAGCATACAATTACATACTAGACAATTCTGTGCTTCCAACTTTGTGGCAACAGTTTGGGGAAGGCCCTTTCCTGTTTCAGCATGACAATGCCCCCGTGCACAAAGCGAGGTCCATACAGAAATGGTTTGTCGAGATCGGTGCGGAAGAACTTGACTGGCCTGCACAGAGCCCTGACCGCAACCCCATTGAACACCTTTGGGATGAATTGGAACGCCGACTGAGAGCCAGGCCTAATCGCTCAACATCAGTGCCCGACCTCACTAATGCTGTTGTGGCTGATTGGAAGCAAGTTCCTGCAGCAATGTTCCAACATCTAGTGGAAAGCCTTGCCAGAAGAGGGGATGCTGTTACAGCAGCAAATGGGGACCAACTCCATATTAATGCCCATGATTTTGGCATGAGATATTAGATGAGCAGGTGTTCACGTATTTTTGTTCATGTAGTGTATGTTGTGTTGTCCTCCCACTACGACTCGGGAAAGCATGCAGTTTATTAGGCTACAGATGAAAGAATTGATGATGAACTTCGCAGTGTGGTGGATGTTAAAGGTGATGAGCTTGATGCTCCTTTCCAATAAATATCAAGGGTCTTATTCTGGTGACATGATAATCGATGCTTGGCGCCATTTGATAAATACAAATAATATTGCTCTTATCCATAATAATCTCATAATGTAGGTAGCCTACCTGCTGTATCTCTGAGCTGTTGGCTAGAGTGCATGTGTCAAGACTGGAGTAGGAACATTTGCTAAATAACACAACAGTTTTTGTGACAAAACCATCAGTAGATTTGAAAATGTCATCACGCACAGCCTTTTATCTGCAAAAAGTCTGTTTGATGGTAACATCTCTGGTGGGAAAATGCGCATATTGTTTAATAAAGATTTTAGAATATTCTCATAAAAATTGGTCACAAATTGGATGGAAACCTAGCTAATGATGTGCCTACTATTATAGTGTTTATTATTTAACTCACTATCCCTTAACTTCTGGGGGAGTCTAACCCTCCAGAGAGACAACTTATCCTCCTCCAGCCAAGAGAGCCCATAATGTGTGTCTTACTGACAGTCCATATCTTTATTATTCCCACAGGTACAATAGCCTGGTGACAGGCCAGCGTGCCAAGGGGATAATTGCTGTCTGCTGGGTGCTGTCCATCATCATCGGCCTGACCCCGATGCTGGGCTGGAATAAGTTCACTGAGCGCCCCAACAGCACCTGTCCCCCAGGCCTGATGGAGTGCCTGTTTGAGGATGTGGTGGTCATGGACTATATGGTCTACTTTAACTTCTTCGCCTGTGTGCTGATGCCTCTGCTGCTCATGCTGGTCATCTACCTGCGGATCTTCATGGCAGCTCGGCATCAGCTGAAGCTCATAGAACTGAAGGCTGTCCACGGGGGGAAGTCCCACTCCACCCTGCAGAAGGAGGTCCAGGCGGCTAAGTCGCTGGCCATCATCGTGGGCCTGTTTGCCATCTGTTGGCTGCCGCTGCACATCATCAACTGCTTCACCCTGTTCTGCCCTCAGTGTGCCCGCCCGCCCCTCTGGATCATATACGTTGCCATCATCCTCTCTCACGGCAACTCAGTGGTCAACCCCTTCATCTACGCAAACCGCATCCAGGAGTTCCGCCACACCTTCAAGAGGGTCATCCGCCGCCATGTCCTGTTCCGCCGGGATCTGTTTGACAGTGGTGGCAGCAGCCACACCTCCACCCACAACAGCATCAGCGGCTCAGTAAGGGTTAAGGCCAATGGCCTCCGCTTCGACCTCTTTACCGAGCACAGCAGCAGCAGCTGTGAGAGCTCCCACCCCTGTCATAGCCATATCAAACCTGCAGGCGGCGTTCTGAAGCCAGCGCCCATTCACAATCACCCTCTTACCGTGATTAGCTCCCACAATGACAGGGAAAGCCCCCCTGTGCCACAGCCTCTCAGACAGACACATACACACCCGTTATGTCATCCCCTGCAGTATGGGGACCAGCAGCAGTCTCACAAAGGTCCAGAGGTGGAAGAGGTAAAGGACAGGCAGGATCTCTCCCCTGTCCAGGTCAAAACACTGTTCTATAAACATAAAACCTGCTTCACTGAGCTCACTGAGGTGTCCTAATGGACACAGAATGGGCATTAGACAGCTACAAAGGATCCTTATCACCTGGCCTTTGGTGTGAAATTACTGCTGATGTGTACATTTTTTTGGAGTCAGCTCAGAGTAGATTACTGGGCAGTCAGGCTGACAATCTGAGGATCAGAGTTGGGTTGTATCCAGATGGTCTAATTCCACATACTTGGAGGCATTCTATCGCCAGGGATTGTAACCGTTGGTCCTGAATGAGTACGAAACGAGGACCTACACAAGGGCAGGCATGCAAAGCCTACTGTACATTCACCATGCGGAAGAGAACAACTTATTTTGGGGGCATGAACGTTAATGTGACTCGAATGGTTAAATGTGATTCTGTTTACGATGTTTATTCTCTTGCTCTGTGACGTGTCTGGTGCTTACATCGGAATCCTCACAATGGACTTTTGTTCTATGATAACTGGTGAGGTTTTAATAAATCCCCTTTATGATGAATCTTGTGTGTTTGGGGATGGCAGGGATGTTCCAGGTTCGTGATGAGGGGACGGTACTACTGCATTGATTTAGAATATTTGTGCACCATACAGATGGACATGATAAGAGCAATCTCTTAGATGTTCAGGTTTATGATCTTGCAAATGTATGAATGCTCAAAAAATGATCTGCGTGTTTTTAAATGATAATGGTTTTAAACTATTTTGAGGAATATCTAAACTACCGGGCACTTTCTCAACTTGTCTAACTGTCATTAACACAAACCAAAACTGTTGAGCTGATCGTTGAGATTACACAGACAATTAAATGGCCAAAACAATGAATCAATGACACATACAGCTTACATTTTTCACTGAATATACTCTCAAGAGTTACATAGCTATGGCATTCTCTGCATTTTCACATTTTCAGATGCAATACAGGACGCAATACCTCCTGTTTGAAAATAAAAATTTGTATGTAATTGTCATCTGTAAGTGTATTTGTTTGCGTTTCCATGTTGCACTGTTTACGCATTACAATTACTGTACAGCTTTCCCAACTATTGATCAATAAGCTTTCCCAACTATTGATCAATAAGCTTTCCCAACTATTGATCAATAAGCTTTCCCAACTATTGATCAATAAGTGCAGAGAAAGTTCTAGGGCTCACAATGGCTTTGCTGCAAGCAGGGAGGAGTTTTGGACAAAGGGAAGTGAAGCTCCAGAGGCAGGCTTGCTGGTGAGTCTGGGGAGGGAGCAGACTAGAGCAGACAGGCCCTCTATGGGGATTTATGTCCCCTATCACAAGCTGTGAGATCCTCAGATTTCTCCAGCTTTCCCAGCTTTTATCCAAATTCCCTGATGATTCCAGGTTACAGGGTTACAGGGCATTCTCCTTTTGATATTCTCTCAGGGGCTTCCTGAAATGACATTTGAATGTTTTTTAAAAGATGCTCCCAGCCTAGTTGACTGGTGTTTTCTGCACAACAACATATTGTCTCTCCCCCCATTTCTGACATTACTAAATCAGATTTCAGCAACTCACCCTTTTAGCTGTGGCCATTCTGACCAATACATCTCTCACTCACCACTTACCTGTTTTACAGTGTCATCCTCACTCACATTTATTTTTATTCCAGTCTTACTGTACTAACCTCCACTGTTGATATAAGAAAACGTATGAACATGTATGCACTCACTACTGTAAATCGCTCTGGATGAGACCGTCGGCTAAATTACTCAAATCTAATGTATAATGATATACCTGTGACTGTCCTAAGTGACCTGGGGGGTTATGTTACCTTCCTGTCATGACTCAGTGATGACCATTGGTCCTGATACTGTACATGGTTTACTGTACATTTGGCCATGAGTAATGGTGCTCACTGAACAAGACTAATCTAATTCTGTCACTAAGTGGTTCTCGTGCCTCATTCACTGTACAATCTATCAAGTGTTCGATGGTCTGGTATTCTTGCCTCACCTGATTGATAGTGTGATTTGAGCAATGCCATTCTCTTCATGGTCATAGAGGGGGAAATACTAGTTTATTCATAGTTCAGTGTTGATGGTTTCACTCTCACCAGCCCTGCTTGATGTAGCATATACAAGTCAGCAGGCCTTGCCATGAATGGACTTAGGTCCTCAGATGATCTACTGCACCTGTCATTGTTATGGTGGTAAGTAGAGAATGTGTGAAGTGTCTTCAATACAACTTGTGTGGTATTTGTGAAGTAAGAGGAAAAGCTGATTCCTGCCCCTAACATCTTTAAGCATAAAGACAGAATATTGCTCTCTTAGAGTTGTTGTGATGAGACTTGTGGTAACAACTGGTTTGCCATTGTAATTCGCTAGATAGTAGTGTAGCATTGTCTCTATAGGTCATACACAGTCTTGTTTTCAATTTCAGTTAGTGGTCGGCTGACAATAAGTCATCCCCCACAGTATAGCTGTCAGACCACAGTGTTCAACAAGTAGCAGTAAAAACTCTGTCTGTATATTGACTCCATGGATACAAACAAACAGTCCCTTCACATAAAAGGCTTCCTGTCTTCTCATCTTTTGAAAGGAGAAGAGAGAAGAGTGGGTGTCAGAGGGGTTATCGACCATGGGGGAATGTGAGGTCCCTGCAACAGTTCAAAACTGTTTACATGTCTGGTTAAAATTCCAAACAGGATATTTACCCTGTCAACTGTTGGTTTGCTCAGAGCAACTGCAGAAGCCATTCACAATGGCCAATCCCTCAGTGCCAAAGCTTTGTCACTAAGTGTGATTGTAGTCAACAACATTGATTTAACACCCCCTATTGTGGCACTGTGTGCTTAGCCCAAACTCATTACTTCTTTTGGCTCTATGGAAGAGGCGAGTGCTTCAGCTGCTTGTAGCTACATTACAGGAGGGTGCTATAGAGGCATTTTGTATAGAGAGAAGGAGAAATGTTTGTCACAGTGCAGTTTGGAGGTAAGTAAAAGATGGCGCTATATCATCATCATGATTTGATTGAGCATAATTCCATCATCTCTGTGGAGGTCAACAGCTGACCTATAATGAAATGTCCGACATATGGTAATGGAGAGCTTTGTTGATATAAACGGATCATATGAGAATAAAAACTTTAAGAAAATCATTGTGGGGATTTAGATGTGACAATCAGGTTACTTTAATGAAGTATGTGGTTATAGATAGAGGACGTGTACAAAAATACTTCTCTTTTATTACTTTGAAAGAGGCCCAAACAGAATTGTTTAACCTGAACTGCAGGATGATAAACTTCATCCACAGTTTGAAGGAGAGGTGTGATCTGGATCCTCAAGGTACTGTCCTGTACTTCTCCCATAGAGAAAAATAATTTACAGTTCAACTTCTGATGTGTTTCATCAAATATCACATTCCTAATTAAACCTGATAGTGTGGTTACAGTATGAAAGAGTGATACAAACAGTACTGGATATACATTAAACCGTACATTGCAGTGTGAGGTTTAATGTAAACTCAGCAAAAAACGGCCCTTTTTCAGGAACCTGTCTTACAAACATCATTTGTAAAATTCCAAATAACTTCACAGATCTTCATTGTAAAGGGTTTAAACACTGTTTCCCATGCTTGTTCTATGAACCATAAACAATTAATGAACATGCACCTGTGGAACGGTCATTAAGACACTAACAGCTTACAGATGGTAGGCAATTAAGGTCACAGTTATGAAAACTTAGGACATTAAAGAGGACGTTTCTTTTTTTGCTGAGTTTATGTGGTAACTCTGCCAGATTGTTTCCTGACTGAGTAAATGTCATAAGTGAATATGTAATAGACCGAGAGAGCCCAGTGTAAAGGTCACTTTGAAGATGTACTCTGCAGACTGTGTGGACCTGATGGACAGGACAGGGGAGCTGGTGAACCTGAGTGACAAGGAGGAGAGCATGGAGCAGGCCAGCAGTCTGATGAAGAAGAGGCACAGCTACGTTCTCATACGCATCTGCAGTGAGTCTCTCAAAATATGATGAAGGCACTAGGCTTCACATGTCCATATTAAAAATCCCATGGGATCAAAGTTTGGTTTCTCACATTGCTTGCCAAACACTATTACTATGCCTACTAATATGTTATAGATAGGTTGTTAACATGGCTGCAATAAATGTTAATATTACTAAAGATATTTTACAGTAATGAAACGGATTAACTTTAATTCACTTCATATTTTGCCCCCAGAAGGTGACGGGACTGAAGGGCAGAAGTATGTGCCACTCTTAAATGACCTGGACAAGAGTCATCCTGAGTTAGCAGGTAATGCCAAATGACTCTCTTGCCTAGTTACTGTACATGTGCACCGCCCTCGCCTTGAACAAACCCACATCAAGTCTGATTTAAGACTATGAAAAGGGGTGGCTAATATGTATGTTTGTATGTACTGTCTGCACCCGTGTTACTTTTGTACAATTGTTCTAACTCAGAGGTCCTAAAGAAGCTGTCCAACCCCTGTAAGGAGCGGGACAGAAAGGCTGTTCCGTCAAGGAAAGGCTCTGTTAACCAGACCTGGAGCAAGGCCACCGCTGGAAACAAGAAGAGCCATTCTGGAAAACTTTGACTATGATGAGAGGAGAGGAGGAAAGGTGAAAATGATGGTGATGCACATGCATGAATAAAATGATGTGATCCACATACTAATACAGTAAATGTGTTGGTGCTGTGGTACTATTCACTCCGATTCTTTTTTAACAAAGGTACATTTAGGTTGATAAGTTAACATTCCAACATATCCCAATGGGTAATGTAAGAATGTTACATGTGTGCTGTGCATACTAGAGGCTGGTATAGGTCCAGAAACGTTTTGTACTCATATAGGACTATTTGTGAGAGTTAGGCTATATGGACCACATATTAAATGCATAAATCTACTTATCCATGTATTCACAACAATTAATGAAGTTAAAATAAAATACAACAATTGTTGAACAACTAGTAAAGGTAGCATATATACTTGTAGATACGGTGCCTAGTGTTATACCACATAGTTTTCTATACAATACAAGCTTTGTCTATACTGTACCTGACCTGTCATAGACTTCCTAACTGTAGTCAGTGTAAAGCGTGACTCATCATCTTCATGATGATATATGACAGAGAAACGTGATAGAATCGGACAGGTTGCATAACCACAGCAAAAGTAAAAATATGACTATGTTTATTTTGCCCAATAGACGACGGGGTGGGCTTACTGGGCTATCGGGTTCACTAACAGAAGCACAAGGTTTGGACAGTGGAACTTGTACAGAAGGATCCTCACAATGCCGGGGTCTGAGTTTGAATCTTTGGAGAAGATACTGGAGACACATATTCCAGATGAGGAATTGAAAGAAGTGAAACGAATCTTGTTTGGAAAATAAACCAAGTGAGTTGTTGTTGAATTCTGCACTCGGCCCTATCAGGCTGCAGAAGTCTCCTTGTCTGTATGCTGAGCCTGGTCTCATAGACTAGACGTAACATAGTAAAAGTAAATCCGGGGCATGCAAATTAGTATGATATGTAAAGTTTGGTACGGTTACATGAGACAGGCAAAAACAAAAGGAGAGTGGTTGGTTGGGGTGGATGGGTGAGTGCAGAGCATAATTTGAGACGGATCCTGCCAGAACAGGATCCTGCACCTCTCCGTTTTGGACTGTTTCATTCCGTAAACCCATTTGTCAAGATCTGGTATCTCTATTGCCATAAAAAATAATTGTCAGTTTGCAATGTAAAAATTATAATAAAAGCAATCAGAGTTCATTCAAGTTGCCTCCTCCGTAATTTTCCTGCCCCTTAAAAACGTAATGTGAAAAAGTGTCTGATATTCCACGAATTGATTTGAGTCGGGCCGGCCCGGGTTTATTGTTTGCGAAACATGTAGCCTATAGATCAATGCGTGGCCTTTTCTGTGGTGAGAGAGAGAAGCACACCTGTATCTCTCACATAACTTTTTTATGATCTCTGTCCCTCTCTCTGCTCTGATGAACATGAGCCTGCAACTCTCATCTCTCCAGCATTACAGTTCATAATTTATTTCCTTATAGAATCATAGCCGCGGGAAGGGTGCTGGATGTATCCCAGCACCCCTGATACATTTAAACACTTTTGCCAAAGTTATAGAATTACTGCTACCTGTTCAAAAATAAGTGAAATCATTCAGAAGACTACTCCACGAGTAGGCCTATAATTTAGCCACAGAGGATCATTAGCTTATTTTAAATTTTTGCCTCGCTGTTGATTGTGTGTAGCCCAATCACAATCGCCTACAGCTGGGAACGTGCAGAAAATTGTTCAGTGAACAGAACGTAGCTAAAACAGGCCTTTCCCAATATTTGAAATACAATCACCGGAAAACACAGATTGGAAAGTAAATGGCTCCTGTTGAAAAGAAGCTTGCCACACCTGTACAAAATGAGGAAAACAACACAGTGAAAGAAATTACAGGATAACGTGTGTCCCAAACCATCACAGCACAATTGCTCCACTGTCTGTATGTCCCCTGTATAGACTAAATTACAATACATACAAGTTAAAGGTGAAACTGTCCCTTTGTAGTAGACAAAAAAATGAGATGTCATTGTATTCTACTCAACTCATGACTTTTTTTTACAGTTCATATTTCAATTTCATACATTGTTGATATATCCCTTTCCCACCCCCTCCCTATTGCCCCTGCCTCACACAAATTCTTATATGTATTTATTTTCATTTAGAGGGTATTTTTACATATTCTTTAAACATATCCCTTTCCCATTTTGAATGTATAATCAAGTAAAATAAACCTTTACCTTGTCTCTTGTACTCATATATTTTGCACTTAAAACAATTAATGTTTTGAAGAGGGGACCATAGAAATGACAGGGAGAGTCTGTATAACTGTCCCTTTGTAGAAGACAATTGTAAGCAATGCTTATATTCACACCCCACATTTGAGTGAACTACAAATGAGTAACAAATGTCAAACTTAAAACACATTTCAGCAATGTCCAAATGTCTGTTCCTTTGGAATAAATAATTGTTAGCATTGGTTAGACCCACATTGAAAAAAGAACCGATGTCAGGCTGGGGACTCACCTCAGACCAGTTTGTCATAGGCTATAGACAATATAGCTCAGAGAGTCCTCCAAACACACAAGCCTCTACACTGTCTTGGTAGAGGGGAATAAGTTGAACTGTGAACAATACTGAACAAAAATCTAAACGCAACATACAACAATTCCAAAGATTTTACTGAGTTACAGTTCATATCAGGAAATGTCAATTCAATAAATTCATCAGGCCCCAATCTATAGATTTCACGACTGGACAGGGGTGCAGCCATGGGTGGGCCTGGGAGTGCATAGGCCCACCCACTGGGGAGCCAGGCACAGCCAATCATAATGAGTTTTTACCCCACAAAAGGGCTTTTATTACAGACAGAAATAGTCCTCAGCTTCTTGATGTGCCACACCAGTCAGGTGGCTGGATTATCTTGGCAAAGGAGAAATGCTCACTAAAATGGATGTAAACAAATTTGTGCACAAAATTTGAGAGAAATATGTTTTTGTGTGTATGGAACATTTCTGGGATTTTTTATTTCAGCTCATGAAACATGGGACCAACACTTTACATGCTGCGTTTATATTTTTTGTTCAGTGTATATACAAAAGGATTGTTTCACGACCACCCTACGAGTGGCTCAGTTTCCTTCAGCACCTCGCCCCTTAGCATCTCTCACCTCCGCCAGCCACTGTTCTACAATCTTCCACTCAGCAGAACTTAAAACATAGTTCATTTCAGTTTACAATTAACATTTCGAAGTTAGAGGAAGCCATAGACATAACAGGAGTGTCTGTATAACTGTCCATTTGTAGTAGACCATTTTAAGCATTGCATATGCATGCCACACATTTGAGTGAAATGCTGATTAGTTACAAAATGTCACACTTAAATGTCTCTTGTCAGCATGGGTTAGACAAGCAAACACTGGACCGTCGTTAGTCTGGTGTCTCAAGCAAGTCTGTGAGGAATTATGAACTCCCCATGCTGCTCCTGGTAAACAGCGTCCGGCCAATCCACCGCTGCTGATGCTTGTTGAGAGTTGCCCGCAAGCGCTGAGAGAGGGAGAGAGTGTTATGCTACTACTATACTATACTAATAGTCGACCCAACAACTATTCAATTACCATTTCTAAGCTTCTCATTTATTATAGAAAAACTCATCCCAGAACTTTCTGAGGCAGGCCTTGGAGGCAAGAAGGACATCGCCCTCTTCTGTTTTTTGCCCACAGGGGCAAGGACAGTGATGAACTGTGAGCTCCGTAGGCAGCTATTGGTAAACAGCGTCCGATCAATCCACTGCTGCTGCTTCCTGTTGAGAGTTGCCTGCCAGCTCTCCGGAATCACCAGCTGCATTTAAGGGAGAGAGTTAAACTACTAATAGTTATCCAAACATTAACAAATATTAAATTACTATTTCTAAGCTAATTTATTATAGAAAAAATCACCTCAGCACTTTCTGAGGCATGCTATCGAGGCAGGAAGGACATCACCCTCTTCTGCTGGTCTTCGCCCTACCAAGGCACAGACAGAAGAATGGGGTGGATTAGAAGAGGACCTGAGGTAGATCAAGAGGGACAGGGGCCAAATGTGAGGCAGGAGGGCATGCTGGAGGTACCTGTACGTCCAAGGGTTCATACATAATACATACAGAGAATACATAAGTGACAGCTACAGCACTAAGCATTCTCAGCACCATGAGAGCAAATCTATAGCCAAGCAGCAGCATGGCTACAGCTACTAGATTTAGTGAGCTACTAGCTTTAGTTATGTAGCTATAGGACAAAGAATCCATAGGCCTATATGACTAATACAGGAAGAGGGTCATCATGGAAGGGTTTTCATCTGTGCAAAGCATGCACACATTGCATTTATGGAAAGCATGCATGTAAAGTTGTGTAAAATTTAAACGCAGGTCAGATCTAAGAACGTTAGATCTTAACTGACTTGGCTACTTAAATAAAGGTTCAATTTTTTTTAAATGTAATAAAAATATCTACATGGACAATAGTAAGATTAACACAATGCATATCTTCCATTATTGTAAAGTATTCATGCTTGCAGAATGTCAAGGGAATTGAATAGCCTACTTAATATTGCAGACCCATATGACTGAGTAGATTGAAATGCAAGGGAAATATCACGATTTTTACACCATTAAACTAGCTAACAAAATACATCTATTAGCTAATACATGACTGATACTATTACAGAAAACTGTGCCATACACTGGAACCGAAAATAAACTACTGTAGCATGCTACTTTCTCACAACTTAACAGACGTCTTATTCCATACAAAAAAAACACAAATTTAAGCGCAAGTATGCATTAAAATAGCTACGATTGTAAAAATATGATTTACCGATGCCGCTAAATGCTACGTGCATCATAGGTAGATGACACCAGAGATGTATTTTATTTATTTGTATTTAACCTTTATTTAACTAGGCAAGTCAGTTAAAGAACAAATTATTATTTACAATGAGATTGCACTATATAATAATGTTTACAATTCGCTTTCCATTCTTACAAATACACAAATGTAGCAAAAACATTACAATCGTTTTTATGCCATCTTATAAAACAATGTAACTCTCTCTCCGTGTGATGTAAACAATGATCCAACGCGGGGAAAGCGTCATGGCCGCCGTTTGTTTTTGAAAATTCGAGTTGGGGCCGGGGCTAAAGTCAAAGTACGAACATGATTGCACCAACACGACAAACGGGCGATGGTGGTTGGATACCGTCAGTTGAGAACGTCTCGCATTCCCATTGGTGGCTTTAGTGGCTTTTCACTAGTTGAGACTAACTAGACATCGAATTGGCTGACAGTGTTGTCAGTCATTTCACAATTGGCTGACGACACCACCCTTTTTTTAAAAGATCATAATGAAGTCAAGAAAGCTATTGAGTGTATTAATGCCTTCACACATGTATAGGTTTATCTCTGAATACTAGGAAATGTGAATTATTTGCGTTGAAAAGGCGTGACTTAAACTCAGTATGTAATATCCCTGTAAAAGATGTGATCACATATCTTGGTATTACAGTTAGCAAAGATCAGAAAGAAAGGGATAACTTAAATTTATCTCCTATTGTAGAGAAAATTGGAAAGAGATTTAACTCCTGTTTATTAAGAGATCTTTCTTTATCTGGACGTGTACTTCTATCACAATCTGTCCAGATTAGTTTATACCTCCCTTGCCTTGGATGTTCCTCTGTCAGTAACTAAAATGGTTGATACTAAATTATTTAACTTCATATGGAGGAATAAAGCTCATTATTTAAGAAAAGCGGTAATATGTAGCACCCAAGGTGAGGGAGGGTTGAATGCTCTGGATTTTAAAACCTCTAATATAACATTTAGGATTAAATGTAAACTATTTAAGAAATAAGGGTTGCATCTGGAATATCATCCCTAATTTAATATTCCAACAAATTGGTGGTCTAGAATTCTTACTCAAATGCAACTTTGATATGGGTAAAATCCCTATTAAGCTTGCAAACTTTCATAAACAAGTACTTCTAACTTGGAACCTCATGTACAAACACAATTTTTCCCCTCATGTATACAATCTGGAATAATAAAGACATAAAATACTATATGATTATCCAGAATCTTTTAGAACACACAATGTTACATTCACTCCTGAGGAGTATCAAATTGTTGTTAGAGCTATCCCTAAAGGTGTTATTCTTGTTTTAGGAGAATATAACAGTACTCCAAGTGCAACTGTTGAGGATTTTGTAGACTCAATGCAACTAGAAGGAATTGACATTGTAAACTATAAATGTAATAACATGTATATAAGGACACTATGTCAATATGTTACTATTCCCTCTGCTAAAATGTACTGGAATGCAGCCCTAGGACAAGTGAACTGGAACAAAGTTTAATTGTTATCTGGTAAATATTGTATATCTAATAAGTTGAAAGAAGTATCATACAAACTCATTCATGGAATCTACCCTGTAAAGACCTTTATTATACACAGATTTAAAATAGCTATTGATAACAAATGTGTATTTTGTGATTGTGACCCAGAGACTCTTGACCATTTATTTTGGGACTGTTCTTATGTCAGAAGATGTTGGTGTGAGTTAGAATATTTTATTTTAAAAGAAACAACTTTGTAACACATATTTTGATCCAAATTATATGGATCAACGGACCTCACGGTCACGGCCGGTTACGACAGA
This sequence comes from Oncorhynchus clarkii lewisi, assembly GCF_045791955.1. Classification (NCBI taxonomy): domain Eukaryota; kingdom Metazoa; phylum Chordata; class Actinopteri; order Salmoniformes; family Salmonidae; genus Oncorhynchus; species Oncorhynchus clarkii. The sequence goes on along the minus strand of NC_092152.1, from coordinate 22,962,600 downwards.
GCCTGGGCGCGAACCCAGGAACTCTGATGGCACAGAGTGCGCTGCAGTACAGCGCCCTTAACCACTGCGCCACCCGGGAGGCCCTAATTTGTTAATCTTTCATGGAAAATTCTTTGTCCATAAAATGAAGTGGGCAGAGAACAAACCCCTTTTCACATTATTTAAGATAGAATTGAAATATTATTTTGAAATGATCAGTAAATGTAAAAACAAAAAAGCAATACGCACCATAAAAGTATTTAACAAATTGAAAATGAATCTTGATAGGTAATATGTTATACCTTCTCACCTTTTTTTTATGTGATCTCTATTTTTAATCGGTTCAATATAGCTTTAAAAGTGTTTTATTTCATCACAGTACTTTTTAATTATGTACTCTTGTTTTTTTTATTTCTGTTTTTTTGTATTTGTTGTGTTCATAATTTTAAAAAGTATACTTTTTATTTATTTTTTATTTAAAAAAGAATGCGCTCCAAAAGGCTCACAAAGCGCATGCGCAAAGACCCCAAACCAAATATTTTTCAGTAATCTACAATTATGTAGAATTGCATGAAATGCGGTTATAAAAGGCCAACATTTTCCCGGACAAACGTGTTCCCTCATTTGTGCAACTTCTGCAAGCACTCTACTGCTCTATGCCAGTATGCAGAAGGTTATATCTACATTTTTTTATGTGTTCAGGCCCAGGTTTCTCGGGCTCACTTTTTGTTCCAGCACCTCCCAATTTACCATTAAGCACTGGGTGGGTGTATAATGTGAACGTCTAACAATCAAATCAAATCAAATGTATTTATATAGCCCTTCGTACATCAGCTGATATCTCAAAGTGCTGTACAGAAACCCAGCCTAAAACCCCAAACAGCAAGCAGCAGCACGGTCAGGTGGACTGGGGACAGCAAGGAGTCATCATGTCAGGTAGTCCTGGGGCATGGTCCTAAGGCTCAGGTCCTCCGAGAGAGAGAAAGAAAGAGAGAAGGAGAGAATTAGAGAACGCACACTTAGATTCACACAGGACACCGATTAGGACAGGAGAAGTACTCCAGATATAACAAACTTACCCTAGCCCCCCGACACATAAACTACTGCAGCATAAATACTGGAGGCTGAGACAGGAGGGGTCAGGAGATACTGTGGCCCCATCCGAGGACACCCCCGGACAGGGCCAAACAGGAAGGATATAACCCCACCCACTTTGCCAAAGCACAGCCCCCACACCACTAGAGGGATATCTTCAACCACCAACTTACCATCCTGAGACAAGGCTGAGTATAGCCCACAAAGATCTCCGCCATGGCACAACCCAAGGGGGGGCGCCAACCCAGACAGGATGACCACATCAGTGAATCAACCCACTCAGGTGACGCACCCCTTCCAGGGACGGCATGAGAGAGCCCCAGTAAGCCAGTGACTCAGCCCCTGTAATAGGGTTAGAGGCAGAGAATCCCAGTGGAAAGAGGGGAACCGGCCAGGCAGAGACAGCAAGGGCGGTTCGTTGCTCCAGAGCCTTTCCGTTCACCTTCCCACTCCTAGGCCAGACTACACTCAATCATATGACCCACTGAAGAGATGAGTCTTCAGTAAAGACTTAAAGGTTGAGACCGAGTTTGCGTCTCTGACATGGGTAGGCAGACCGTTCCATAAAAATGGAGCTCTATAGGAGAAAGCCCTGCCTCCAGCTGTTTGCTTAGAAATTCTAGGGACAATTAGGAGGCCTGCGTCTTGTGACCGTAGCGTACGTGTAGGTATGTACGGCAGGACCAAATCAGAGAGATAGGTAGGAGCAAGCCCATGTAATGCTTTGTAGGTTAGCAGTAAAACCTTGAAATCAGCCCTTGATTTGACAGGAAGCCAGTGTAGGGAGGCTAGCACTGGAGTAATATGTATTTAGCACTAACT